>NW_028139415.1:0-80000 GCF_965202585.1 Thalia democratica
CTCATCCAGATAGAAAGAACAATGCTTCACCATAAAATCAGTTATGATTAGTCTTCTGCAAATTGGTGCGAGAGTATTGCACAGAATCATTTTTGCTTTCCTCCTTTTAAGCGTTGCTGATTCGTGAGCTGTCCCAAGTGTCTTCATGACATCTATCTGGTGTTCGCCTGCTAGCAAGTTCCCGTGAAGAGCTTGTTGCAATGCTAACCAAACTTCTGTCTGGCGTACGTTTTCTTTAAGGAAATTGTTGAATTGCTGTTTAAAAGATTTTTCCATCCTAAACTGATTTATTGAGTTGTGGTTATTTGTGACTGGAGATGCGCGTTTATGTCGGTCAGAATAAGAATGAACTTTTAAGTTGCTCTTTTTTGCTTGTAGTTCTACATTGCACCACTTGCAAAAAGCTTTAGTTTCACAATTTGTTGGAGCAATCCAATCTAATAAGTAAAACAGCATTACACATAGTTGACATAACAGATATAACTAATAAAACATTAAACACTATTTATATTTGTTTATAAATAAGTTGTGTATCTAATATTTATTTTATTAATAAGTGAACAATTGAGATTTCAATGATTTAACAAAAACGTTTCACAATAAACTAAACAGTTTAATAGATGTAATAGTGTTGCCTTGTATTTTCAAATTTTTTTCAAAGTATTCCAAAATTCTTACAGAATTTTAAAAGTTCACAATTTTAATCTTTATTTGGTCGAAAATTAGGTTCAAAGTAAGATACTGTGTTAAACAGTATGACAACATTAAAAAGATACTTTAAACTTACAATAAATGTGTTGGTAGATAAAAAATTTTTAGATGAAGAAAAAAAATATTATTTATATTATAAATTTTTGTGTCAAATCGAAAATTTAACTACTGACAATGCTTAAAATGTTAAAATTTCCAGGTTTTTTTTTAATTTGAATTTTTTCCGATTTTTTTTCAAAAATACAATCATTCCTGGTTTTTTTTTTGGGTTAATTTGACAAATTATAGGCTTCCAGGTAAAGTGGCTAGCCTGATGTAAGCATCACAGTTCAACTTGAGCTAATTAAGTATGTATTTACTTTTAAAACGTGCTTTTTAAAGTTTTGTTTCACTACAAGATCAATAAATAACATTTTTTTTTTAATTTATTTATTCTCAATTAATAAAAGCTTTAGTTAAATCTATCTTATAAATCTAAGCTTACAAATGGGATAATAAATTTGCTTATAATAAAATTGTTATTTATATCACAACTTTTATCAAAAATTTATATATAAATTTAATCAATGCAGTGAAATAATTCTTTTTTGAAATAAAAAAACTAAGTAGATCTGTCTAGTAATTAAATCAGTCAAAGCTAATCTTCTTAGCATTTATAAAATAGTAAATAAAAATTTTCTTTTTGTAATTGAAAGCAATAAACTAAAAATATTTATAAAGAATTCTTGATATTACCACAAACCATTTGTCAGAAAAATGTTTTTAATATTCAAATAAATGTATTTTAAGACAAAAATTAATTTTTTTTTTTGTTTAACAAACAAAAATCATGATAATTTGTAAGGTGTAAAACCAAAAAATTGTTGTAAATAAATAATTTGCCCATCTCACCGCCTTATGGCCTCTATAAACCATTTTACTTAAATAATAAAATTAGAAATTCAATTTTTGTCTATGAAGCGAACTTTGTTTTATACTAACAAATTTTGGTTTTAATTTTATAATAAAATTAACAGTTTAATTTGTGTGTTGTTATTATAAAATGTATTTTAAGTATATTTATTTAAATAAAGTAGTCAAAGGTTAGTACTAAAGTAAAAAAAATGTCATGCTAAAGTATTGTTAATTATTAAATTATTAAAACAAAATGTTAATTTTTAGGTAAAAAGTGAATTGGAATTTTTGACTTTAGATGATAAAATTTTTTGTGTATTATTGAAATAAAATTACAAAAAATACTTTAAAAACTATTTAAAAATTATTTTTTTTTCAAAAATTACAATGGAAAAATTAATTGAATTCAATAAAAACATGAGAACTTTCCTTTATAATATTTAATAAAAAAGCTCAGTATTAAAAAAAAATTGTTGTTGAATTCAAAATTGAAATACTCAAATGTGTATTCTTAAATACTACAAATTGTTAGAGATAAAAAACCTTTTAACTCATAAACAGATTCCCAAGATTTCTGGTACCTCATCTTTTTAGGTGGTGGAAAATCTAAAGTTGGTAAATCTTCTTGGTCTGGAATTTCATCTAAAATAATTTCAACGGTTATTACCTACGAAAATGTAACTGCTAAAGTAATGTGTTTAGTGTGTAACTTAATAACTATTTGTAAATCCAAGAAAAAAAAACCATTAGAGACTTACCTTAACTACTACAGAATAGCATGGTTGCCACAAGTCAAGCTGAGAAATTTTTCCTGTCTTTTCCTGACTTTTTCCTGACATTTTACTAAAGTTTTCCTGACTTTTTTCAAGATTTTTCTGACTTTTTACTATAATTTTACTAAAAAAGGCATTGAAAATTAAGTAATTTTGTAAAATTTAAGGAACATTTTGCAATTTTAGTCTGACTTTAAAGAATTTTTAATTAATTTTTCACTAATCGAAGGCTTTGAAATAAAAGGAAATAAATAAATTTGAACTGACAATATCTGAGGTTTTTATAAATTTTTTTCCTGAATTTTTCCTGAATTTTTTCAAAAACCCCCCATTTTGACCTGAATTTTCCTGACTTTTGTCATTTTTCTTAGTTTTTCCTGATTTCCTGAATTTTCCTGACTATGTGGCAACCCTGAGAATAGCCACCTGATTTTTATTTAAATTTTTTACATGATTTCAAAAAATCTTCAAAAATACACATTTTAGAGTCTAGCTTTAGTTTAAAGTTAAATTTATTGTAATAAACTGTTTGGAATAGTACAAGGTTGCCACTCATGTTTATAAATTTTCCCTGGTTTTTCAAATCTCTACAAGGCTTTTAAAATTACATGTATTTTGGTTTATTTTCAGTTTAAAGTTATGTCTAATATAAAAAACTGTGTTAAATAATAAAAAAACATTGTATATGTACTATAAAGTTAATTAAAATGTGTATTATAACTAAAAAAATTTAATTGAAATCTTATTTATATGATAGTTTTTTTGTGTCAAGTTAAAATTGTACTACTTAACATGCTGAAATTGTTAAAAACTGAATGTTTTTCTAAGTCTTTGGTTAAAAATTTCTCAAATTCCAGGTTTTTTTTGCCTTAGTTGTTAAGTATCAGGTTTCCAGGTAAAAACAGATTTCCAGGTAAAGTGGCAACCCTGATAGCATAAGCCATTGAAAAATACTTAAGTTTATTGAAATGCGTTTTATGAAAAAAAGTTTTTTTTGTTGATAAAAAAAAACTTATTTATATGAAATATTTTTGAATCAAGTTAAATTTTATTACCGAACTATGTAAACTTGTTAAGAATTTCAGGTTTTTTAGGTTTATTGTTAAAAAATGTAGGTTTTTTCTAAATTATATCTAATTTCAGCTTTGCTAAGGTTTTAATTGCCTTAATTGTCAAAGTACAGAATTTTTAATTTCTAGGTAAAATAGCAACCCTATAGTTATTATCCACTCTTTAAACAATTTCCTGACTTTTTATTACAATTTTCCTGACTTTTCTAAATCAAATTATCAATTTAAACAAATAATATAATACATATTCAAACACTTGGAATTAATAAAGCCTTCAATTTTATATTTCAGTTTATCAATATTTATAAAATTAGTAGTAAATATTTTACTCTTATTTATGTAAAAAATATTAAAAAACAACTATTCTACAATAAACTATAAATAATTAAACTTAACCATGAAGTTCACCTCTTTTATAATTTATTTTAAAAATTTAAACAATTTTGAAAAAATTATAATGAGGTAAATTATAAACATAAACTTATTACCCAAAACACTAAACCTAGTGTTTAATTAGAATGAAATTATTTATTTACTTAAACAAAAAACAATTCAATTCTAACATATGCTAGATAAACAAACTTATGTGTATTATCATTGTTTTACTAAAAAATGCTACAGATTATCAAACTGCTTACAAAAACTGTTTGTTCTAGTAGGATAGTTTAAAAAAATTTTAATAGAATCATTTTGCAGTTTTATAAAGGATATTCATTTAATCTTACCAGATGAAGGCATTAAGTAATTTTGTAAAATTCTTGGAAATTTTTTCAATTTTAATCACACTTTGAAGAATTTAAATTAATTTTTTACCATTCAAAGACTTGTTTTTGAATATAAGGAATTCAGTGAATTTAAACTGACAAAATCTGGTATTTTTTAATATTTAGTCAAACTTCCTGACTGTTTAAAAAAAAAACCTTACTATTCTTGTTATTTATCTTTTTTTTCTGCTTTTCCTGAGTTTTTTGACTTTTCCTGACCTTGTTTCAACTCTGCTTAATTTACAAAACTAGTTTTAAAAACCTTGAGTTGTACACTAAAACTTTCAAGTATAATATTTTTTTTAGATAAACTACCTAATTATAATAAAAAAGACTCAATAAATTTGTCACATTAAAAATTTTAAATAGATTTAATCTAAGCAAATAGTAGTTTCAAGTTTGTAAACAAAAATAATAAATTATATTCAAATTACTTTTAAGTGAAATCTATGTCTTAATAAAATAATTTATAATGAATCTTAAAAAATTATAATAATCAAACTTTATTTTTAAGTTTAAAAATTCAAATAATTTGATAAAAGTAGGATATAAGAAAAAGTAATATGTCTATTGCATCTAATTTTTGGAAAAAAAAATCAAATAATAAATTAATTTAACATCGATTAGTTCCAAAGCTACAATGTTTTTAGTTTATTAACCATTTAAATAAGTGGAAGATACTTTTCTTTAATTTTTCTAACCAAACATTACCTACTACTACAAGGTTAATAGGTAGTTATGATTAAATTAACAATAAAGTGAATAAAATTAACCTTATGAAAATAAAAAACATAAACTTACATTTAAGGCATTCATACTTATAAAAACAATATGCTTTTAAATATGTTGGTGTAATTAAATATATGAAACTTTTATGTTCTCAACTTGTAAAATACAGCTTTTGCTTTCATAAGAAATTTTAATTCTATTGCCATGCTTTTTATTTTTTATTCTACTGCGGGGATTTTGTGCTCTGCGATTTAGCATCTCTGATCAGGCTAACTGTTATAAATAATTTGAAACATTTAATAAATTGGTGAGTATGATTTATTTTCAAATCTATATATACTTTTCTAATTTATCCATTTAGTATCCCTAATTGGTGGACATTTTACCTAGAATTCTAAAAAAATTTGAATTTGATATTACAAAAAACTTTATACTGTAGGAAAACAACTTTAAAAACTTGTGATTTTGAAAAAAAAACAATAAAGATAAGAAATAACTTTTATATAAAAAACAAAAATTTTTGTTTTTTCGAAATACATTTAAAGTAGTATGTATTGTACCTATTCAGTAATTTTACAATATTAAAATGATTTCTATACCAGAGATGCTAAATCGCAGAGCACAAAATCCCCGCAGTAGAATAAAAAATAAAAAGCATGGCAATAGAATTAAAATTTCTTATGAAAGCAAAAGCTGTATTTTACAAGTTGAGAACATAAAAGTTTCATATATTTAATTACACCAACATATTTAAAAGCATATTGTTTTTATAAGTATGAATGCCTTAAATGTAAGTTTATGTTTTTTATTTTCATAAGGTTAATTTTATTCACTTTATTGTTAATTTAATCATAACTACCTATTAACCTTGTAGTAGTAGGTAATGTTTGGTTAGAAAAATTAAAGAAAAGTATCTTCCACTTATTTAAATGGTTAATAAACTAAAAACATTGTAGCTTTGGAACTAATCGATGTTAAATTAATTTATTATTTGATTTTTTTTTCCAAAAATTAGATGCAATAGACATATTACTTTTTCTTATATCCTACTTTTATCAAATTATTTGAATTTTTAAACTTAAAAATAAAGTTTGATTATTATAATTTTTTAAGATTCATTATAAATTATTTTATTAAGACATAGATTTCACTTAAAAGTAATTTGAATATAATTTATTATTTTTGTTTACAAACTTGAAACTACTATTTGCTTAGATTAAATCTATTTAAAATTTTTAATGTGACAAATTTATTGAGTCTTTTTTATTATAATTAGGTAGTTTATCTAAAAAAAATATTATACTTGAAAGTTTTAGTGTACAACTCAAGGTTTTTAAAACTAGTTTTGTAAATTAAGCAGAGTTGAAACAAGGTCAGGAAAAGTCAAAAAACTCAGGAAAAGCAGAAAAAAAAGATAAATAACAAGAATAGTAAGGTTTTTTTTTTAAACAGTCAGGAAGTTTGACTAAATATTAAAAAATACCAGATTTTGTCAGTTTAAATTCACTGAATTCCTTATATTCAAAAACAAGTCTTTGAATGGTAAAAAATTAATTTAAATTCTTCAAAGTGTGATTAAAATTGAAAAAATTTCCAAGAATTTTACAAAATTACTTAATGCCTTCATCTGGTAAGATTAAATGAATATCCTTTATAAAACTGCAAAATGATTCTATTAAAATTTTTTTAAACTATCCTACTAGAACAAACAGTTTTTGTAAGCAGTTTGATAATCTGTAGCATTTTTTAGTAAAACAATGATAATACACATAAGTTTGTTTATCTAGCATATGTTAGAATTGAATTGTTTTTTGTTTAAGTAAATAAATAATTTCATTCTAATTAAACACTAGGTTTAGTGTTTTGGGTAATAAGTTTATGTTTATAATTTACCTCATTATAATTTTTTCAAAATTGTTTAAATTTTTAAAATAAATTATAAAAGAGGTGAACTTCATGGTTAAGTTTAATTATTTATAGTTTATTGTAGAATAGTTGTTTTTTAATATTTTTTACATAAATAAGAGTAAAATATTTACTACTAATTTTATAAATATTGATAAACTGAAATATAAAATTGAAGGCTTTATTAATTCCAAGTGTTTGAATATGTATTATATTATTTGTTTAAATTGATAATTTGATTTAGAAAAGTCAGGAAAATTGTAATAAAAAGTCAGGAAATTGTTTAAAGAGTGGATAATAACTATAGGGTTGCTATTTTACCTAGAAATTAAAAATTCTGTACTTTGACAATTAAGGCAATTAAAACCTTAGCAAAGCTGAAATTAGATATAATTTAAAAAAAACCTACATTTTTTAACAATAAACCTAAAAAACCTGAAATTCTTAACAAGTTTACATAGTTCGGTAATAAAATTTAACTTGATTCAAAAATATTTCATATAAATAAGTTTTTTTTTATCAACAAAAAAAACTTTTTTTCATAAAACGCATTTCAATAAACTTAAGTATTTTTCAATGGCTTATGCTATCAGGGTTGCCACTTTACCTGGAAATCTGTTTTTACCTGGAAACCTGATACTTAACAACTAAGGCAAAAAAAACCTGGAATTTGAGAAATTTTTAACCAAAGACTTAGAAAAACATTCAGTTTTTAACAATTTCAGCATGTTAAGTAGTACAATTTTAACTTGACACAAAAAAACTATCATATAAATAAGATTTCAATTAAATTTTTTTAGTTATAATACACATTTTAATTAACTTTATAGTACATATACAATGTTTTTTTATTATTTAACACAGTTTTTTATATTAGACATAACTTTAAACTGAAAATAAACCAAAATACATGTAATTTTAAAAGCCTTGTAGAGATTTGAAAAACCAGGGAAAATTTATAAACATGAGTGGCAACCTTGTACTATTCCAAACAGTTTATTACAATAAATTTAACTTTAAACTAAAGCTAGACTCTAAAATGTGTATTTTTGAAGATTTTTTGAAATCATGTAAAAAATTTAAA
This sequence comes from Thalia democratica, assembly GCF_965202585.1. Lineage (NCBI taxonomy): Eukaryota > Metazoa > Chordata > Thaliacea > Salpida > Salpidae > Thalia > Thalia democratica. Next base: position 7,931 of record NW_028139415.1, read on the forward strand.
TAAAAATCAGGTGGCTATTCTCAGGGTTGCCACATAGTCAGGAAAATTCAGGAAATCAGGAAAAACTAAGAAAAATGACAAAAGTCAGGAAAATTCAGGTCAAAATGGGGGGTTTTTGAAAAAATTCAGGAAAAATTCAGGAAAAAAATTTATAAAAACCTCAGATATTGTCAGTTCAAATTTATTTATTTCCTTTTATTTCAAAGCCTTCGATTAGTGAAAAATTAATTAAAAATTCTTTAAAGTCAGACTAAAATTGCAAAATGTTCCTTAAATTTTACAAAATTACTTAATTTTCAATGCCTTTTTTAGTAAAATTATAGTAAAAAGTCAGAAAAATCTTGAAAAAAGTCAGGAAAACTTTAGTAAAATGTCAGGAAAAAGTCAGGAAAAGACAGGAAAAATTTCTCAGCTTGACTTGTGGCAACCATGCTATTCTGTAGTAGTTAAGGTAAGTCTCTAATGGTTTTTTTTTCTTGGATTTACAAATAGTTATTAAGTTACACACTAAACACATTACTTTAGCAGTTACATTTTCGTAGGTAATAACCGTTGAAATTATTTTAGATGAAATTCCAGACCAAGAAGATTTACCAACTTTAGATTTTCCACCACCTAAAAAGATGAGGTACCAGAAATCTTGGGAATCTGTTTATGAGTTAAAAGGTTTTTTATCTCTAACAATTTGTAGTATTTAAGAATACACATTTGAGTATTTCAATTTTGAATTCAACAACAATTTTTTTTTAATACTGAGCTTTTTTATTAAATATTATAAAGGAAAGTTCTCATGTTTTTATTGAATTCAATTAATTTTTCCATTGTAATTTTTGAAAAAAAAATAATTTTTAAATAGTTTTTAAAGTATTTTTTGTAATTTTATTTCAATAATACACAAAAAATTTTATCATCTAAAGTCAAAAATTCCAATTCACTTTTTACCTAAAAATTAACATTTTGTTTTAATAATTTAATAATTAACAATACTTTAGCATGACATTTTTTTTACTTTAGTACTAACCTTTGACTACTTTATTTAAATAAATATACTTAAAATACATTTTATAATAACAACACACAAATTAAACTGTTAATTTTATTATAAAATTAAAACCAAAATTTGTTAGTATAAAACAAAGTTCGCTTCATAGACAAAAATTGAATTTCTAATTTTATTATTTAAGTAAAATGGTTTATAGAGGCCATAAGGCGGTGAGATGGGCAAATTATTTATTTACAACAATTTTTTGGTTTTACACCTTACAAATTATCATGATTTTTGTTTGTTAAACAAAAAAAAAAAATTAATTTTTGTCTTAAAATACATTTATTTGAATATTAAAAACATTTTTCTGACAAATGGTTTGTGGTAATATCAAGAATTCTTTATAAATATTTTTAGTTTATTGCTTTCAATTACAAAAAGAAAATTTTTATTTACTATTTTATAAATGCTAAGAAGATTAGCTTTGACTGATTTAATTACTAGACAGATCTACTTAGTTTTTTTATTTCAAAAAAGAATTATTTCACTGCATTGATTAAATTTATATATAAATTTTTGATAAAAGTTGTGATATAAATAACAATTTTATTATAAGCAAATTTATTATCCCATTTGTAAGCTTAGATTTATAAGATAGATTTAACTAAAGCTTTTATTAATTGAGAATAAATAAATTAAAAAAAAAATGTTATTTATTGATCTTGTAGTGAAACAAAACTTTAAAAAGCACGTTTTAAAAGTAAATACATACTTAATTAGCTCAAGTTGAACTGTGATGCTTACATCAGGCTAGCCACTTTACCTGGAAGCCTATAATTTGTCAAATTAACCCAAAAAAAAAACCAGGAATGATTGTATTTTTGAAAAAAAATCGGAAAAAATTCAAATTAAAAAAAAACCTGGAAATTTTAACATTTTAAGCATTGTCAGTAGTTAAATTTTCGATTTGACACAAAAATTTATAATATAAATAATATTTTTTTTCTTCATCTAAAAATTTTTTATCTACCAACACATTTATTGTAAGTTTAAAGTATCTTTTTAATGTTGTCATACTGTTTAACACAGTATCTTACTTTGAACCTAATTTTCGACCAAATAAAGATTAAAATTGTGAACTTTTAAAATTCTGTAAGAATTTTGGAATACTTTGAAAAAAATTTGAAAATACAAGGCAACACTATTACATCTATTAAACTGTTTAGTTTATTGTGAAACGTTTTTGTTAAATCATTGAAATCTCAATTGTTCACTTATTAATAAAATAAATATTAGATACACAACTTATTTATAAACAAATATAAATAGTGTTTAATGTTTTATTAGTTATATCTGTTATGTCAACTATGTGTAATGCTGTTTTACTTATTAGATTGGATTGCTCCAACAAATTGTGAAACTAAAGCTTTTTGCAAGTGGTGCAATGTAGAACTACAAGCAAAAAAGAGCAACTTAAAAGTTCATTCTTATTCTGACCGACATAAACGCGCATCTCCAGTCACAAATAACCACAACTCAATAAATCAGTTTAGGATGGAAAAATCTTTTAAACAGCAATTCAACAATTTCCTTAAAGAAAACGTACGCCAGACAGAAGTTTGGTTAGCATTGCAACAAGCTCTTCACGGGAACTTGCTAGCAGGCGAACACCAGATAGATGTCATGAAGACACTTGGGACAGCTCACGAATCAGCAACGCTTAAAAGGAGGAAAGCAAAAATGATTCTGTGCAATACTCTCGCACCAATTTGCAGAAGACTAATCATAACTGATTTTATGGTGAAGCATTGTTCTTTCTATCTGGATGAGAGTACAGATACTGCTGGACAAAGTTTTCTAGGTAAGAAAATAACTTTTAAGCTTTGTTAATTTAATTAAGTTTAAATTTGTTATTTATTTACATACATTCTGTTGAATATAAAAATATTTTAATACTAAAAGCTTATTAAATTTAAATTTCAAACATGAAATAAGCTTTAAACACATTGTTCTTTGTTTTATTTTTTTAATATAGATTAATTCTTGTAACACGTTAGCTGTAAAAGAAAATATTTTGTTATGCAATGAGTTGGACATTTTTAGATTACTCAGATGTAAGTAGGTTTAATGACAGTTAAAGGAAAAAGTTTTTATTTTACAGAATTTAATAGGTTATAAATTAAAATTTACATAAAATTAAAGTTAGAATTACTATGATTTTTTTTAATAATTATACAGTAAACTCGTTCTAGTAAACTAAGTCAGTTTCATTTCTAACATATATTTGATTTTGTGTTGACTTTTATTTAATAGTTTAAGAAATATGTCAAAATATTGTTGATTTTATTTTTCTAATAAGGAGAATGATTTAATTATTATAATGTTTATTAAACAGCAAAAATTTTAATTAATAAAGAAAATAATGAATAAATTAGCAATTTGTTGCTTTAACGAGCAGGGTTGCCACTTCACCTAGAAACCAGGAAAAACATGGAGTTAAAATTTAGGCATAAAATACCTGGAATTTTGTACATAAATCTTTAAAAGACGTTGAAAAACCTGATATTTCAATAATTTTTACTTGTATAGTAATAAAATTTGGATTTGAATAGAAAATTATACCCTATTTTTCAAAGTTTTTTGTCATCATCAATTTTTTTTTATTAATGAACCATTTATAAAGCAGCTTTAGTGTACCTTTTCCATGTTTTTATACTCTTTAATACAGTTTTAACATTAAACTTAACTATTAACTTTAAACAGACCTTAATATGTGTAATTTTAAAAACTTGGAAGAAATTTAGAAAACCTGGAAAAAATTTTAAAAATACCGAGTGGTTAACCGGAAGCAGTTTATGTTCAAATAATTATAACAGTTTTCCTTTTATATACAGCGGTTGTAATTACAATTAAAGCTATACTTTCTTAAACTTTTGTTCTACTACCTTCAGTTGTTTAACTAGAACAAAGTGGTAGTCCTTTAATTTCACAGATTTTATGTACTTAAAAGTTCGACTATATTTGGTATTTTTTAACTTTCTTAGATATCTATTTAAAAAAGCATGAGTAGTAGTTACCAACAGATAATTTTAAAACATTTATATTTTTTTTATTCCAAAGTATACAGATTATAAGTTCTTTTCATTCAAAATTTTACAGTTATTAAACTTATAACAAAAAAAATTAGAAGCTTATGTTTGAATCACAGGTGTTTAGTATTTGTTATCTAAGTTTATTTCTATTTTTCTCAGATCAACCTGCAAAAGAATGGAGTTATGCTGTGACAAATTTCCACTTTCAGATACATTGATAGAAGAAGTTGGTAAGTCTAGTTTGTACAAACCAAGAAGCCAAGATGTCAATGAAATCTTGACAAACGAAGAGTACAGCAAATTTAAACCTTCAAATTTGACAATGTTTGCAGCAAACAATGTAATATAAAATTTCAATAAAATTTTTGCGTGTTAAAAAGCAGTTAATTTAGAAAAAAAAAAAGCTTTTTATTTAAAGTCAATTCACTATTTTAAAAACACTTTTACTTGAGTGACTGTTAAAGCATTCTACTGTTTAAATTTGTTGTGACTGTATTTTATTCAAAAATTTCAAATTTGTTTATTTACAAAGTTTTTGTACATTAATTGCTAAAATTTCTTAGACTATTTGTACTTTTTACATATTTTGTAGTAACAATAATAAGTTCAATAATAATCCAACCGTTAATCGCGCTAATTTTTTATCATATGAGTATTATGCTAAATTTCTTTTGCCTAACAAACTTTAAAATTTCTCATTTTCTTAGTTTTTATTAAGTATTTTTTAATACTTAAAATTGTTATTTTAAATTTCCGTATTAACTTTTGTATTTTTTAAAATTTTTATATAAAATTTTAGGTTTTTAAACAAAACATTTTTACTTCAATTCAGCTTTTTTTTAAACAATTTTCTTTATTTACCAATATAGATTTTTTTTTAATTGCCATAACTGCTAGTTATTGCAATACAAATTAGTTTAAGTCATAGTGCTGTAAACTGCCCTTATGTTATGCACTTGTTCTTTTATTAATAAACATATAAAATTAATCCAAGCTCTTTATATATATATCAAAAAAGTATGTAGAGTATATAGCTTGTATTAGTATAATATTTTGTAGTGTCGAAGGTTTGTATAATTTTTTAATTACAATATATCCTAGTTTTTATTTTTTCACAAACTTTGAAACTTGAATTAAATGAATAAACCTAGAAGTACATAAGCAACTTACAAAAATAAATTACTTTTAGTTAACTATACTTACAAATTAAACATTGAAAATGGTTTAAAACTTAAAGATAAATGAAATAAGTAATACTAGTAACCTTTTAGATTTTTTTTCTCTTAAATAAAGTTTTATTTTATGAAACAAATTAAAGTAGTTAACATGAATTCCTTTAAATGTACAATTTCAGTCTTTGCTTTATATCATAGTCATTATTATCTAATAAAATATCTTTTCACTAAGTTAACATTTTTAGCTGCGAATATTCTTACTGCAAAAGCTTTAGTATAATTAGATTGTTATAAAACTTATAGCAGAAAATATTTTTAATTTAGTTTAAAAAAGTAAATTAAGCTTAAATCTCTAACAAACCACTTAAACTGACCTTATTTTTTTTCATTTAATAAAAATTTAAGGTATATAAACAAATTAATTTTTGATAAAAATTTTCATAAGAAAAAAAAATGTTAAAATAAGTAAGTAAATTGTAAATTAAACACTTATGTAGTTTTTCACTTTAATAAAATTTTTGCAGGAACAAAAAAAAATTTTGACTTTAAGAAATATAAGACAAGACGTGAAAGTTAGTTAAAACTTAAAAAATTAACATGCATTATTAAAGTTTTAAAATTAAGTGAATTACTCAAGCGTACGATTTTGGCTTATAAATTTTTTTTTTCTTCTAGCTCTCTCACTTTTGCGCTAAAACTTTGCGTCTATTTGTAAAGTTCTTAAACGAAGAGAATAACTCGAGCGCGCTCCAGCGTACCACTCACTTTTCACTTTACTTTCTTTTATTTCTCCAAATTTCTCTCAATTTACTATAGAGCATTAAAGCGCGTGTTTACAATTAAAACAGCTGTATTTAACTGCCATCTTGATTATACCATGTCTGTTCTATACCTCTAAAAATTGATTTCTACTACAAAGAGGTAAGAAACCTGAACGAAAAGATATTTCTAAAAGTCTATTAGCCACTGTTGTTGACTTTATTAATTTGTATTTATTATTCAAACCCATCTAAATTTTAAGCCATTAAGGGCCAACATTGTCAATATTAAAAAATGATATAATATGTCAACAAATAGCAATTTATATACCAGATTTAATTTTAAATTTGGAAAGTTTTTGTCTGATAATAAGACACCAAAAGTTTTATGGATTAAGAGTTTTTTTCTCCATTTAAATAAAGTTTACTTCTGATACTACTAGAGTTACTACTAGGTTAGAAAGGTCAAATAAATAACTTTGTACTTAACAAAATTACTGCACTTAAAACTACTAAAACTTCATATAAGTACATATTGTAAAAAAAAAATTTTTTTCACATTATCCAAATTTATTTACTTGGTAATGATGAAATCACAACAAACTTATTTGCTAAAATTTTCATTTTTTAAATGTTTATTATTAAATAGGGTGAAAGTAAGTATTGATGTTATTATTAAACTAAAGAAACTTATTAAATTGTTATAATATATCACATTATTTTAGTTTTTACTAATTTGAATGGAACTGTATGCTATCAGTTTAGTTTACATACGTTAACTGTTGAGGCCATAGAATGGTCACATCACAGTGAATAAAAAAACTGGTTCAAGGTCGTAGGGGGTTTAGACACTTTTTTTACATGTATATCTTATTTTAAAGATCTTAAACTCAGCTAACATATGTTTTTACCATTTTCTTATTAGTTTAATTAGATTTTGAAGTATGAGGGAACAAAGTTTGTTAGTTCAATAGGTCTCCTATCTAAGGGCCAAGTTAGAAAGCGCAAAAAAAGACTATTTTTTAGATAATATTTCTTCTGCTGTTTTTCAGCAATATTTTAAAAACATTTTGAGTAAAATCTTAACTTAACATAGCAAAGAATTCTTATGTAATTTTTTTTAGTTTTGAGTTTGTTTTTTCATAAACAGATTTAAACAATACATTGCTTACACTTAAGAAGCTTTTATATAAATACAACAAAAGTTCTTTATATTTAATTGCTTTTCTTTTTTTTTAAATTTTGTTCTTGAAAAAATCTCATAAAAAAGTTTTTTTTCATGTAGTCATATATATTTTTCAATTGTTACAATAGAATTTTTCCTAAAGATTGAGGTCAATAGATTACAAAAGAAGGAATATATAGGTTTTAATAATTTTAGAGTTGTTGAGTAAATAGACCATGAAAAAGTTATTACCTTTTAGTTTATATCCAAAATTTTTAGATAAATGATTATATCTTAAAAATTAATTAAGATTGAATATTTTATACAGACTTATAGTTTATACTTAGCTTTCATATAAAAGTCAATGATATTTTTTTTAAGAAAAACGTCTTACCCCCTTCCATATGCCCTCAAGCTGGTTAAAACACAAAATTTTAAAACTTTTTTTTCAAAAAAAAAAAACATAACACAGGGTTGCCACACAACCATTGTAAATCAGAATATAATGTTTTTTATTTTAACTCAGGCTGACCCAGGATAGTTTTAAGATTTTTAAGTATCAGGACAAATTTTTTCTTCAACTTGAATGATTTTTAGATGATTAAGGGCATAGGGGTGTCCACCTTGATTTTTACAATTTGATCTTATTTTACAGAGTTTTATTTGAGCTATCAGACATTTTCAACCGCTTGAAAAAATTCAAAGTTTTTTTTGAGATATGAGCAATAATAAAAAGTCGGTGACCTCAATAGGTTCCTAATGGAAGGGGCAAACTAAAAACGCGAAAAAAGACCATTTCACTAAAAATCTATCTCCTCCTTTATTTTTTTACTAATCTTCTTCAAATTTTCACAGAAAATGTCTTATTAAAGTTGAGAAAGATTGAATTCAGGAATTTTTTTAATTTTGAAAAATAAAATTTTTATTAAAAAAAAACCACCTATTTTTTTTGTTTTTTTTACCTAAAATTTTTATTTTTTATTATTTTTAAAATTCAAACTTTCAAAGTCTTTTAAACTACAAAAGGAACGTTTCCTAAAAGTTTGAGGTCTCTAGCTCAAAAAATAGAAGATATGTTTTTAGTGATTTTTAAAATTTCCAAGAAAATGGACCCCTAAGAATTTGGGGTCCATACGTTTGTATCAGAAACTTTCTATAAAAATTACAATATCTCAAAAAATAAATAGTATTTTTTAATTCTATAAAAACTGGCTTGTAGTTTGTACTTAGCTTTTATAAAAAACCCAATGTTATTTTTAGTATAAAAAAATGTCAGACTCCCCTATGCCCTTAAATTTCAGTATTATTGAAGTAATTGATTATTATTGATCTTAAAATCCTAATTTAAATTTCTTACTTCATTGTAGGAATATAATCAGGTTAGGTTTCAATTGGGCCTTTGAGTCATATAAGTGTGTGCTTAAATTGCTAAACAAATACCCATAAGTTTTTGAAAAAATAACAAGTTCGGAAAAAAAGTTTAAAATTTTCTAGTTTACAGATAATGTTTAACATTTTCAATGGAAACTTTAAAATGAAAATGTAAAAATGATACACATATACAGAGCCTATTTACTTATCCTGGCATGTTGGGTAAGATTTATCTATAAACATGCCTGAATAACCATTTTTCCAGAGAAGTAAAAAGAACATCTTTTTCATAAAATTATATAACTGCTGTATATTATGCAATGCATAATAAATAATAAAAGCTCAGTTCCTTTTTTCTACTTAAAAATTTTCTTTACTTTACAAAATGTCGTACTAAGTTGACCTGCCTGTGCTAAACTGAATTAAAGATTTAGGCACATTTTTTGTTATCATTTTACAAACTTCTATTTTCTTTTAAATAGTTAATGCAACTTGCTTTTTTTTTTGATGAAAAATCTATAAAGCCTGGTTTGTTGAGTCTGTCAAACTTATGCAACTTATAAAAGTAATTGTCGTGCATCTCATCTTAAACAAAAAGTGTTTTAATTAGTAACTTTTATGATATAGTTGAACTAAAATCAATATAAAAGATCTGTTATACATTCATTTTTATAAAAAAACTTAGAATTTAGTCAAGAATACAAGAAACTTTATAAGTTTAGATAAAAACCCTTAAGTCAAATATTAAATCACATTAATTTGAAATAATTTTAAACTAACTTAATTTACATAAAGAAATTTTTGAAAACTAGTTCTGAAGAAGCTTGAATGTTAGCTCTAGTAGTATTGTCACGTCATAATAGTAAACTAAATTGAAGAACCTAAAAAACCACTTAAATTTAGAGGCAAGGAGGCCTTGTGATTTGCTGGCTCAATGAAGAAATATGATTTGGGAACTTAATATGATGATCAATAAGTTAAACTGACTACATTCCAAGTAAAAATTTTTTTAGTTTAAGTGAAAATTTATTTATTTTTCTCTTAATTTCTTTCATTTTTTTTACAATGCTTTTAACTGGTTTCTTAAATGACTGAACTAATTGTCAAGATAAATTGAAATTGTACTGTTAAACGTAATTACAAGGAGCTTTTATAAAGTTTTTATTTTAGCATTTTTATTTATGATATTGATTAAAAATTTAGACGTAAACTTGCTATTTTTTTAAACTTCTAAGAAAATTTTGTTATAATACTTGTATTTTACTATTTAAGTTATTTGGAATAAATATTGTTAAGCGCTATTTACTGAGATAGCATAAGTTGTCATTGCAAGATGCTACTGTTGAAATTAGTTGAAAAAGCTATAGATGGGTAAAGTATTTTTATAAAGCTTGATTTTTTGTTGGTGTTATAAGTAAGATTTAATTTGCTTTTAAACTGTTTACAATTAACTTAAGTGCAACTAATCAAAGTTTGAGATTTCAATATGTTACAGTTGATAGGGATAACCAAAATTGCAAATAACAATTATTATTTAGATTTTAGAGGATGTGATTTTGTAAGTACTTTTACTTATACAATCTATTTTTTTTAATAAAAAGAAATTATTAATATGAGTAGTTTTAATATTTGAAAAGTGTATAATGTAAGGGGAAAGGGTCCAAAATTTTTTACAAAAACTAACATTGATTGGCTTTTATTTAAAACACGTTAAGTTTAAAAATTAACATTGTCACAAGCCAGTTTATAGAATTAAAAATAATTGTCTTAGATAGAACAATCTAAAATAGGTTAAAATATGTAAAAAAAATGTTTTTAATTTTCAAATTTGAACAGTTCTTGCTTTAAAAAGATTCAAATGTTAGTAATGAACTATCTGTAAAAGTTGAAGAATATTAGTAAAAATAAAGAAGAAGATAGATAAGTTTATAAAAAAAAATATTTTTTAACTTTTTTTTGATAAATTGTTTTATAAGGAATGTATTGAGCTCACAAATTTTGATTGATTATACCTAGAAAGTATCTTTTTTTTTAATATCTAAAAATATTTGATAGCTAAGAGAAAAGTCTTCATTATAAAATTAACTTGTAATAAGCAATGTTTACCCCCTTATGGCAATATGCCTTTATGACCTTAAATAGTTTTCTAGATTTTTGGAAAAATCAGTCATAAAATGCTTACATTACAGTACACTACCGCTTAAGTACGCAAATTAAACCCGACCAAAAAGTGCGTACTTAGCACGGTTAGTGCGTACTTTTTGACGACATAGTATAATATGAAATTTAGTTGTTTGTTTTCTTTCTTAAAACTAGTCACCAAATAATTAAGCCAAACAAACAAGTCTTTTTATTTTAAATAACATTTAATACATAAATCTAATTTGTAAAATTTTTAAATAAATTTTAAAATGATTTATTTTTTCTATTAAAAGTTTTTACATAATTAATACATACATATAAAATAGACAGTCAATGTCAGTCAATGATTTAAAAAAAAATACTAAGCTACATTTTGTTTTGTTAGAGGAAAAGTACCAAACTACATTGTGTTTACCAAACATTTTCAAAACATCAATGTATGTACATTTAAATTAATTTATGACTTAACTATTTTGTATTTGTAGGTTTTTTAGCTTTGTCATCTATATTTATTTATTTATTTTATAGCATTACAGCTCAAATATCATTATTCTTTTTACTTTTCTGCAACCACTACATAAGTATTTAGTTTATTAACATTTAATAACAGGACTGTCATAATCTCAGGTTACTTTAGACTACTCAGGATTACTCACCCTAGTTTAAAAGTTGTGAAAGTCTCAGGCTAACTCAGCAGGTTGGCCATTCTACCTGAAAACATAAAATAATCTGGAAAAACTTGATGATTGAAAATTTAGGCAAAAAAACTGGAATTTCTTATAAGTTCTAGTATAGCATCCTTTACTTTGTCTTTCTGGTTAAGTGCGTACTTAAGGCGTGATGCGTACCAAAAAAGGTGCGTACTTAAGCGGTAGTATACTGTATTATGTTTTCTTAATACAACAGTATGGCATTTTATGATCAAACAATTTTTTGTTATATTTATTTTCATTAGCACAAAAAAAACAAGGAAAGTATGTATTTTAGCTATTTTAGTTTTCTAAAAAATTGCTAATAAAAAATAATCTCGATATGTTTCCATAAGGTGTGGAATGAGTCAAATATGCACGATGGCAATTTTGAATAAAGGTCAAATATAGACAAAAAGTCACTTTTGCACAAAGGGAATTTTTAGCATAAAACATATTGCCTGATGATGGGTCACTTTTGCACAAAAACAATTTTTCACCAAGGGTCAATTTTGCATAAGTGACAATTTTCTACACGAATAAAAATATATTATTCATAAAATAACCACCATATAAGGGTAAGGGGTAACAGTGATACTAAAAAACGTAAGAGAAACAAAGAAAAAAAATTAATAATATAAAGAAAAATAGTTACCAATTAAGGGTAAGGGTTAACAGTGATAGTAAGAAGAACAAAATTAGTAGTAAGTAACTAAAAAAGTTTTAATCGGTGCAAATGTGTCTTTATGCATATATTATTTGACCCGTCCCCATAAAATGTATTCTATAGTATATAATTTACCAGTAATTGCTAATTTAATTTTTAAATAAAACAGTTAGACCTCGAATAGCCTTAAGAAGTTATAGAAATTTATGACTGGTCAAAAAGTATTCGAAATAAGTTTGATTGGTGAAACAATACTTGAAATTCTCAAACATAGCTGTTTGTTAGATAACTTAATAGTCAATTGTGCAATGAAGTAACATTGGCCTGAATATAGATAATTAAACAGAGGGTTGATGATAAAAAATCCACAGTCTAACTTTTTAAAGCTTTTGTTGCACTTTGATTGTTAACTATTTCCATTGTACAATTTATAACAACTATTAGTAAACTAATGTCAATAATTATTGTAGACTTATTTAAGTTCAAAGTGATAAAAGATTTTAAAGTAATTTTACTTAAAATAAATATTTACCTCTTTCTGTTTACCACACTAAAAGTTTAACTTTTTAGGTGTTTATGCTCAAGCAAAAGCATTACCATAAATTTTAGAGTTTTCTTTTATAGTTGACAAACAATTTTATTCTTAAGAACAAAAATTATTTTCAATGATGTTTTATTTACATTTGAGTAATTTAAAGTACTTTTAAGTACATTTAAAGTAAACATTAACATTATATTTTTATAGATATGGCAGAGACTACAAAAGGAGGAATACATCAGAAAACACCCAGAAATGCTGTTTTTCATTAATGGCTTTATGAAGCTAGTTTATTTGTTTTAAACATGTTTAAGTCTAACTTGTTGTAAATTTTATACATTTGATTTAAAGTGTCTAGACTAACAAATAATTTGTTTGCTATTTTCTGTTTCCTAAGTTTTCAATGTAATTACAATCAAAAAATAGTATTTGAGAATTTTGGCTAAATGATTTTTTTAAGTCTAGGAGCTATAATTTCTTTACCTCTTACACTTCGAATGTCTTAAATTATTTAATTTACAAGTTAAGTCAAACAGCTAAAATTATTAAATTTGCAAAATAGTTGTATTTATAGCAGCATTGAAAACAAGGCAATACACTCGTAGCCACAATCTTAAATAAACTTTTTGTGTGGCAGATTTTAGTCAGCTAAAAGCCACACGTATTTAACATACATTATATTCCCTATGCTTGCTTAAAGTAATCAGGTTTGTTGAGTTTTCAGCTCTACATTTTTGTATACATTGAGTATCATAAGAGCACCTGTGGCAAAGTTTGAATTGATTTGAATAAACTTTTAGAGGAGCTTGGCTTATTATTTGAAAACAACCTTAGCCTTGAAATTTAGCCTTGAAGTTTTAAGTTTAAATTAGTTTTACGTGTGGTAGTTATAACAAAAATTCATTGTGCAGAATTTAAAAATACTTGAAGAAAGTTTTAGAGAAGCTTTTATTTTAACTTACTGAAATTTCTTATTTTTTGTTAGCTTTGAGTTTTTTGAAAAAAACATAAGTGCATCTGTGAAACTTTCTTCAAACCAAATTAAATTCCGTAAAATGTTTCTTTGTGATAATTGCCACAGAAAAAAACCAAGCCAAGTCTCGCTAAAAGTTTATTCAAATCACTTTGCCCAAGGTGTTCTTATGATAATTCATGAGTATAGAAAAAATGCAGCTAAAAACTAAAAAAAAAAACACTTTTTTATGGCTCCCCAATGTATATGCAATACGTGTGTAAGTGTTTGTATTTATGCTTATCTGCTGTGTGAACATAATTAACACTTTTAACATACATGCTAGCAATGATGTACAAAAATTGAATTTTTAAAGCTAATAAGTACAAGCTCATATTTGAAAAAAAAGTTTTAATAAGAATTACGTGGTAGAATATTAACTTTAACTTGTTTTTAAAATAATTTTATATTTTAACCAAACAGGGAATTATTGCTTAAGAAGCCGTCAATTTGCATCAGACCATTTCTTACATTCTGGAAATCCCATAGAGATCAAAGAGTAGGTTTTATAAATATTTAAACTTAATAATGCAATATATATAACTATAGATGCAGGTTGTGAATTTATGTAGTACAACTGTATTCAGAAAATATTTTTATTTTGATAAAACCACCTAAGCTGGTCCTCGTTTATCCCTTAACAGGCCGCAGTTTTTCTGGACTCAATCGCGTTTTAATGATTATGTTTTAAAAATTGCCAAAAATTTTTCAGTTCAAAGCTTATGAGTTTGAGTTTCGTTAGATTTTGATTTGTAGTTCAAATATCATAATTAGTGGTCAACGTAATCTAAATATTTAACTGTTTCGTTAAAGTCACCAAGTTTTATCCCTCATTTCTTACAGTTACACTATACATAAATTATTGTATTGTATTCAAACGCCCATTTTACATTAACTCTTCACAGGTAGCCAAGCAACATTACAATACTCCCACCAAGTGTCTTCCTGTAAACATCTGATGTTTCAACCAATCACATTGACGGATTGGTGTTGAATGAGATTGATGGAGTTTCCACCAATGAAGTTGGTGGATAATTGGATGAAATTTCAGCCAGTAACGATTAAGAATCAGATGATACTACCTCCAGTGGCGACAGTGTTTAAAATAGGGGAACTTTTTAACGATTTTGTTTGTTTTTTCATGAATAATATGATAGATTTTATTAGCTTTAGTATGTTTAAGTAAAAAATAACTACCTTTGTGAATATATATTGAAAAATTTCATAGATGAAATATTTTTTTGTTCGAATTAATATTTTTTTTATTTACTGTGAGTTTTTAGTATTTTATAAACACTGTCTCTTTAAACTACAATACAAGGTTTTTACGTGTATAGTGCTTTAAAATAGTTTTTATAAAATTTTGTTTAAATTTTAAAAGCAACTTATAATAAAAGACCTATGATCAATCTAGAGTTGTATCAATCACTTTTCACCGTGCTTTAAACTTTATTTTTATTATGAAAATTAATTTTAAAAACTTCTAAATGGAATTACTAGTATACATTTTGATAGTAATATTGTCATAGTATTAAATCTCAACAAGTTTTATTAAGTTCAACTGTTTAAATTAAAGCAAATAAATATAACTAACTATAGTTCTTGGAGCTATGTTTTTTTTTTTATTTTTTATGTGTACGTAGTTTATTTAACTAATAAAAAAACTTGTTATGTTTGTCTTTGCATTTTTAAAATATTTCTTATCATTGACCATTAATAAGTTAAGATCAGTTTTCAGTGGATTATTTCGAATACACTTTTACTTAATTAAAAATAAACTTGTATAAATATCTATTTTCTAAAATTGTTAAAATGTTCATTGTGCCAAGTTCTGCATAGTTGAAATAAAGTAATTCCAGTCATCTTTTATTTACTGCTTCAAATCTATAATTAAGAATTTTAAATGTTTTTACCTCGTCATATTTCAATCAGTTTTTTTAAAACTTCTCTATTCGTCGGACTAGATTTACCAAAAAAAGTTTTGCGGCCCGGATTAAAAAAAAGAATTATTGTAATTTATAAAAATTGTATTGTAGAATTTAATGATACATGCATTTAGATAAGACAAAGTTTAAAGGTGTTTTAAATAAAAAACTTAAAAATAGCACCAACACAACCTAAAAATACCAGTAGCGTATTTTTTATAACTTTTAGTATAAAGCTAGATTTTCACAATTTTTTTTTAATCAATAATAACGTTGCAACTCGGAGCTTTCTGTCGGTGGTCTACAAGCCGTACTTTGACCACCTTTGATGCTAAAAGTTTGTCAATAAATTAATACGTTTTATTTTGTACTTTTTTGGGAACTGGTATGTATTGAATAAAGTCGTGTTTGCACAAAAACAGTTTTGCATGGCGGACTTTTGTGTAAAAATGATTAAATTAAGAAAATGAAAGTTAAACTAAAATCTTTTTTTTAACAACTTTATTAAAAACTTTTAATAAAATATAAACAAGGATTAGTGTAAAATTTAATGTTAATAAAAATTAAACATAACTGAAATTAAAATTTAACTAGATAGAAATATAATAAATTTAAAACATAAGCTGTTAAAATTGACTCTTGTCTAAAAGTGTATGCTCATGCAAAAGTGATAATATGCAAAAGTGCCAAACTGAGCTGAAGCTTTGTAAGTCGTTCCACACCTGACCAAAAAAAGTTCTTCTAAAAGTTTTAGCTGTCAAAGTTGTGCATGCCTTTAAGTATCTTTTACTTATTTTGAAGTAAAAAAAACATGCAAAATAGTACAAGTATCTCACTTTGTTGGTCGTTTGATTTTCTTAAATCGCAATTTTTAGCGAAACTCAGTTTGTCAGCCGAACTCAAACAAATAGAAAAAAAATTATGCAGCGTTTTCAACTTGAGCATGTATTATTGTTACGCGCTTAAAGGTTCTCGGCTCCTGCGACGTCATTAGGCGTTCGTTTAACGACTTTTAAGACTTGGACTTAAAATATCTTAGATTGCCGCCTCTTCATAAAACAGCTCCGATCTAGCATTTTTAATTTTTTCATCACAAACCCGTTGCATTTTTCGGTCTGTAACCATATATGAGATTTTTGTCAAGCATTTTTATAGACTTAAGAAATTCTACAAAAAAATAAGTTTTTTACTTTCCTTGTTTTTTACGCTTTCCTGCTGAACTTAAAGCGCTTTGTTATTGTATTTTCACTTTTTTTTTTAAGCAACTTATTAACAGACTCAGACGCAGTATGTCCGGAAATAGAAAACGCAATTTACAACCTGACGGAGGACGAGATCTTCCCGGGAGTGGAACTGACGTTCGAGTGCGAAGACGGGTTCGCCTCCAGAGGCAACTCCACCGTCGAATGCACTTCTGACGGGTGGTCGGAAAACGCGACCTGCGAAACAGGCGAGTGTTTCCAAAACCGAATTTTTTTTATTATTTCGGCGAACAAAAACTGTCAAAAAATATTTTCTCCTTGGTTTCAGTAACAGAATGTGATGCTCGTTTAAATAATTGTAGAACAGCACTAAGTTTTCATTAAGAAACTCCACAATATTAAGTTAAAATTATGCTTTTCACAAATGCAGCTCTAGTCTGTTAAAATAATTAAGTATTATTTCATTCCAATATTTTTATTTTTTTTCTTTTTAACTTTACTTCTATTGATTTATTTGTATTGTGTTTTAAATTAGCATTGAAATATCGAAAAGCAAAACTGGTAATTCAACTTCTTAATTTAAGAAATATGGGTTATAATTGCCGTTTAACATTTTTTGCTTGTATTATTTTATAACTCAAGCTATTACGACCTAACAAAGCTGGTTGTTGCATCAAAATAATGATACTTTTGTTAAACAACTTAACTTTATTCTACCAATAGTGTGTGAAGATCCACCGAATATCAACAATGGAAAAGTAGTTGAGGAAATTAAAAATCTTTTTGTCGGAGACACCGTAGAGTACAAATGCAACAGTGGCCACTTTGCTTACGGAGACAACTCCGACAAGCTTGCAACGGAGTGTCTCGATGACGGAAATTTCACTTTGCAAACAAAAGATTTGGCCGAGTGCGCTAAAATTGGTTAGTTTCGTTTGATAGTGTTTTTTCCAAAAATTTAAAACAAATAATAATCTGTTTTCTTACACGTTTTACTAGTTTTGAGCTTCTAAAAAAAGTGTTTTTTTTTTTTGATAAAAGCATTTAGTTATAAGTATTCATAAAAATTTATATCCCGGACAAGATGTTAAAAGGGGTTCGACCAAAAGGTACTTCGTGCACCAGGTTCTAATATTAAACATTTTTTTGTTTAATAAGCCATAACAGTTTAAGCATCAAAAGTTTCTTTAGTATCATATCTTCACACCAGCTCTCTTAAACAACAGCGGGTTCTTTAGCAAAAAATCTCAAAATAATTGTCTCGTTTCTCTCACAGCGTGCAGGCGCCCCGACAAACCGACGGACGGGAGCTTCAACGAACCATTGAGGAGCGAGTACGCCGCGGGGGAGACCGTCGCCTTCACCTGCGCCAGCGACAAGTTCCTCCCGTCGCCCGCCAACGGCCGCATAGAGTGCGGGACGGGCGGTTGGAAGAAGAAGGCCGCCTGCAACCGATGTGGGTTTTGTCGTTTCGTTTTCTTGTATTTCGTTGTTTTAAGCGAAACCTTTGAGCGAAACTCAGTTTGTTAGCTAAACTTAAACAACTAGAAAAAAAGTTTACGCTGTTTTTAACTTGAGTATGAATTGTTGCTGCCCGTTACGCATTTAAAGATTCTCGGACCCTTCGACGTCATTAGACGTTCGTTTAAAGACTTAAAAGATTTTAGATTGCCGCCTTCATAAAACTGCTCTGATCTAGCAATTCGCTCGCGCCTTACAATAATTTCAACGCGTTTTTAATTTTTCTCATCACAAACCATTTTCCAGTCTGCGCCACGGTTCCCAAAGTGAACCTGGCCACCGCCAAGGTCATCGGGTCGACGCCGCCCATCCACGGCACGACGATCGAGTACCAGTGCAACAGCGGCTACGTCCCGAAAGACAAGCAGTCGGTCGTTTGCGGCGCGGTCAGGAGCGGTCAGATAGTGGTGGACGGCATTTTCTGCAACGCAGGTCGGTTTGGGTTGTTTTTTTACTATCACTGTTACCACTGTCCCATACAATAAAAAGTAAATGTTTCAATTTAAAGAAATGGCTCAAACAAAACTGTGAAAATCCATTATACTTTATCATGGCCTCGAGCAAACAAGTTTGTTGGCAACAAAAAGTCATCATTCGAAACTGGGCGAAAAGTAAACTTTACTTTTATTCTCAGACTGCTTCGAGCTCAAAAAGTCCACCAAGCTCTTCAGCAGCTTCGAGGAGGCGTACGACTGGTGCGTGGACACGTTCGACGGGACGTTGCTGCAGAACACGTTGAAGTTCAAGAACAGGGGCTACCACAAGTGAGTGGTTTGTAAGCTCGTGTACCTGGTCGAAAAAGCTCGTCTGAAAGTAGCATTTTAGTTGTCAAAGTTGTGCTTTGTAGAATTTTTTTTGAAGCTTAAAAACAATGCAAAAAGTAAAATTTTCTCACTTGATAAAAGTTATATACTAACAGTAGTTATAGGTTTACAAAACGGCAAAAACATAAATGTGTTAGATGTATTTTAACCTTGCGGCTTGTATTTTAATGCAACTGTAACATGTTTAATTAGCCGCGTGATGACGTCATAGGGAGTTATTAGGGTTTTAATAGGTGTACTTACATTTCCCACCTGCGATTAATTCCGACCCGCAAAATTGCCATTCGCACCAACTTTTTATTTATACAACTACTTTTATTTTATCAATTTTAATTTTACTTCCCTTATTACCCCTATCCCTTAGCTCGAACTCGTCATGGGCGGTTCTTGAATTTTATCGGTTTAGGAAACTGATCGCGGGTTGGAGCTGAGCGTTTTAACATACGCAAAATAAATAAAAACTCAATAAAGTATTAAAACGGAACACCGAAGCGTGACGCGGCTGCTCACGTCGCCTTGCACGACGTCATCTCACATGACGTCACCTTGCATGACGTCACGCTCGAGGTTGCCGGGTTTCAACCTTCCGCGCGCCCAAACCAACAAACCTCTGGATAAGGCAACCCCGCCTCCGCTTAAGTCTTGTTATCTGAAGTTTATATAAAGCACTTGTTTCTCAGCGTTAATATTTTAAAATTTTGCAATTTTTACTGGTGATTCAGTTCAAAAAACAATATTAAAACACGGGTCATTTAACTAGTTTCAAATTAAGGTTGAAGTTTCTGTACAAAAGACTTTAACAGATCTATGTAAAAGTGTTTGTCATAATATGATTAATCTCTATGAAACAAATAAAAAGTTTGTGTTTGAATCTACTCTTACTTCTTTTATCGACTTTTCAACGCGCAGCCGGATAAGGTATCAGTTGGCGAAGTCGCCTTACGGCGCCTGGACGGGAATATGGAACGAATGGTTAAATAAGGGCAGAGGCGCGTACAAGTACATGTTAGGGGGCACGGCGAGCATAAAAACTTTCAGCGACAAGAGCCAGTTCAAGGGCGACGATATTGCTTTCAGGTTAGCGAGGGTGTTTGTCTAACAAAAAAAAAACTACTAAAGTTTTGTTGAATTTAAATATACTAAACGAAACTTCATATAAAAATAATTTTTTTAACTTGAATTTTTCGAATAGATCAGTTTAGGTTCGAAAATTATACTTTTATTTTGTTCAAAGCTTATTAAGAAAATTAATGTAAACATGTTATTTCACACTTTTTTTATGTTTTTTTGTTTCATACTACAAATACATTAACGACTTAAAAACTTTATGATAAAAACATAGAGTTGGGTTCTATTTTCAATACAAACGACCGTTTGAAACCGCAACGTCGGACACAACTGCCAGCTCTTTACGTTTTCCACGTGATTTTTTTTTCCGCAGGTGGTCGCCAGACTCGTTCGACGCGCTCATGCACCTGGAGCTGGTGTGGCACAAGGGAAGGCAGAAATACGTCTTGAACAATAGGAAGGACGTCCCCAACAAGTGGGCGTACTGCGAAAAGCTGAGGCCGAGATGCTTCACGCGTTCGTTTGTTTTATTTGCAGTTTGCTTTACTCCAATTTTTTTCGTTTGCTTTTTTTCAGCGTTTGGTTATTCTAGTTTGGAATTTTTCGTTTGATTTTTTGCTTATGTTTTTTGTTTGTTTTTTAAGTAAAATCTACGGCGAGAACGCGCAAGCTGCCGCCTTAAAGCTGAGTTTGCGATTTAAATTTGTTCCGAGCCAACTGTTAGTTTTTCTTGGTTTACTTTAATTAGCAGCGCAAAAATGAGTGACGTGATTTTAAATTTAATGCTTTTGTAAAATTATTATTCAACGATAAAAATTAAAACGAGGGGTATAAGTTCGTTTTGAATCAGCTGTTATTTGCTCTTCATTCAGTCTGAGTCAGCGCAAAAGTGTCGAAATATTTAAAAATAGTTTTTCAATGTTCCTTGTGCGACAAGCAGCTCATCCCAGTTTAAGTTCCCCGCTTGTGAATTAAATCCGTGCTTTTGGAATTAAAATAGCAAACATGCAAAAATTTAATTTTAAATAAACGAAGCCCTGCGGCTCGCAAAGTACTTGACGTTTTTTTTTTGTTGAATCACAAGCAAACTAACGTTCATCAACGTGGGCATAACGATTAAATGCGGCTGCGTAACCTTTAAGTAAATATTTAAGACTAATTGACTTCGTAGTAACTTGATATTTTTACTAACGGCTCAAGTGCGCGTTTCTCATGTGCGCACTTTTGCGCTAACAACGCATTTTGCGCTTTTCGAGTCGCTGTTTTGAAAAGGACAGACTGTGCTGTCAATTGACTAAATGCTTGTTGAATCGGTCTGGTATTCACTTGACAAACTTACAAAAAACAGCCAAGTACCGGTTCGAGTTTACTACAACTAGAACAGACCAGAATACAGCCAGATATCTTTGCAGAAACAGGGGAGGACAACTCATAGAAACGAACTTGAGAGCGGAAGGCCAGCTCTACCATAAGTAAGTTTCATTTGTACACAACTACTTAGTGTTTTGATTGACGATTTTGCGACTCAACGTTGACCGGAGCGTGTGTTGATTTTTTATGCGAGTTTAAAAAACGTGTTTTTTGGGTTTTATCAAAAATGTTATTTATTGTTTCCACTTTTGAAAACATTATAATGAACATCGTACGTAAAAATTTTAGATTCAAACAAAAAACATCATTAGATCATTCGTGCTTATAAAAACAAAGCGTGCAGCTGATGGGCTCGTATGTTTTTTTTTTCTTTAAAACGAAAAACTCAATAAAAGCTGGTATTTAGATGCGATTCCTTTCGGACACCTGTTGCTACATGGCTGCGACCTAAAATTAAAAGCTTTTTGGCGAACGCGTTTATAATATGAACAAATCAAACTTTACAAAACACGCCAAAAACCTTAAAAAGTTAGAGTTTTCAGTTGTAAAACATTAAAATTAACAACAGAATGATCAAGGACTTCACCAAAGGTAAACAATTTTGGATCGGAATTCACGATAGGACATCAGAGGGATCTTTCAGGGTTGTAAGCAACAACGCGGTGTTTTGGTCTTACAGGTTCGTTTGTTGAGACTTAACAATATTCAAATTTCTCAAATTGTCCTTGTCGCACGTCAGTTGTTCTTTGCGATTTATTTTCGTCTTTATTACGAAAGTTTACCGACCGAGCGCTTGAGAGTACATCCGGCAATGGTGATGAGTGTAAATTAATAGGTTTGTTGATTTTTGTGAAGTACAATAGCACACTTGAAACTTAAAAGCAGATTTTTAGAAAAAGAAGAGTTTCAACGCTCGGTCAACACTGCAAGGTTTAAAGATGATCGCTTTTTAAATATTTGCTGCAGTGTCATGAAACAGAGCTGATTGAAAAGTTTCAAAAATAAGCTGCAACAGTGAGGGCTCACGCTTTTAGTGGGCCGTACCGCCTTTTATTAGAAACTGTTAATTTGTGGCGATAAAATGGTCACGCGTCAGTGGTTATCGCTTCAAAAGGAACGTGACGTTCTGAAAGTGAGGGGCGGCCAGAGGAGAGATGTCGTTCCCTTAACAGTTTTCTTGATATAAAAATATACCGGTCAAACTTACTTTCGTAACAATAATATTATTCTCATTGAAATGTGCTGCTTAATTTCAGCCGTTTTCAAATTAAAGGGGGTGTTTTCACATTTTTTGTTTTTAACGATAAAATGGTCACATCAACGACTATTGCTTCAAAAGCGATTGCCTTTTACGTCTTCCTGCTACCAGGATTGGTTTTACTAATTATTAAGCAAAGTTTGAAACAAATTATACTGCTTTAAACTTATGTTTTTTTTTAATTTCCTTAAAAATTAACGAAACTTCTCCTGGTGGCATGAAGAAAATAAAAATCATTTTTCATCGATGTGTTCCTTTTTTGATGTTCCACAATCAAAAAAATCCTACAAACCGATGAAAAATCGAGCTGACGGCTTCAATTTTGTTTGCGGCTGTTCAACTTTCTCGCACGAACGCTTCTTGTTTCGCGCAGGGCGGCCGCCCCCTTCCAGCGGAGCCGCTCTGGTTTCAGTAACTGCCGGTTTGAAGCAACGCAGTTGTTTTCAGAACTTTATTTTCATGTTTCGAACTGAAAAATCCGAAAAGTGACGAGTTCACCTGACAATTCCAACGTGAATAACGTGCGTAAAATTTTTTGAAATATATGTGATAAATTGACCTTTTTTTTTTCAGGACCGGAAACTTGTGGAAGTGGGGTCCGGGCGAGCCGAACAACGCGGGAAAAGATCCGGTGAGTAAACATTGTTTGGAAAAAAATCACAAAATAATCCGCGCCGGTTTTCGACTTTCAAAAGTTTGAGCGCACGGCTGCTCAAACTCCGACTATTTAAATTTAAAAAAAATTGACAATGTTTACCAACAATGTTTCCTGCAAATGTTTGCAAACATTTTTTTTTCACTAAAGCATCAAGTATTTTTTGAGATACGGCTTAAATGAAGCGCAAAAAACATAGTTGATTTTAGTAATTTCTAAATATCTTAAACATGTTTTAAATTTTTGCCAAAAAGAAAAACTGGCTTGTAAACTTTAATAAGATCTACATATGTATGTTTTATTTTTTTCAACTTTGGTTTAATTTTTGAGATAAAGTATTTAAATTACTTTTTAAGAATTCAAGTTGTCAGAATTTTAATAGTCCGAATTCGAGTTGTCATGTAACCTAAAAGCTTAAATGGTAAATCGCTCAAAACTGAGCTTTGCGCACGACACACTGTTAGCTTGTTTGTCGGGGACTGCGAGTACAAAAAGCGTTAACTTTGTTGCAAAAACTAACAAAACAAATTGAACAACTATTTTTCACCAGCACAACAAGCACCAGCAGGACTGCGTGATCGTGGCGATATTCGATAGTTCCCCGCTGCCGGTCATGGACGACCTTCAGTGCGACGGCAGCAACGACAAGCTCGGAAGGCTGACCGGGCTGTGCGAGATACCCATAAAGTGACAATAAACCGTGAAAATAAAAATTGTCTGTTTTTTTAGTTAGTGCAATAAATAAGTGTTTAAAGTTTTAAATATGGGGAAGTACCCAGGCTGTGCAAGATACCCATAAAGTGACAATAAAAAGTGTCTGTTTTTTTATTAATGCAATAAATAAGAATTTAAAGTTTTATCATATTATAGGGGAGGTGCCTAAGCTGTGCAAATACCCATAAAGTGACAATAAACCTGAAATAAAAAGTGTCTGTTTTTTTTATTTAATGCAATGATTAAGTAAATAAAGTTTTAAATATGGGGAAGTACCCAGGCTGTGCGAGATACCCATAAAGTAGCAATAAACCGTGAAATAAAAAGTGTCTGTTTTTTTTAGTTAATGCAATAACTAAGTGTTTAAAGTTTTAAATATAGGGAAGTACCCAGGCTGTGCGAGATACCCATAAAGTGACAATAAACCGTGAAAATAAAAAGTGTCTGTTTTTTTCAGTTAATGCAATAAATAAAGATTTAAAGTTTTAAATATGGGGAAGTACCCAGGCTGTGCGAGATACCCATAAAGTGACAATAAACCGTGAAAATAAAAAGTGTCTGTTTTTTTCAGTTAATGCAATAAATAAGGATTTAAAGTTTTAAATATGGGGAAGTACCCAGGCTGTGCGAGATACCCATAAAGTGACAATAAACCGTGAAAATAAAAAGTGTCTGTTTTTTTTTATTTAATGCAATGATTAAGTAAATAAAGTTTTAAACGTGGGGAAGTACCCAGGCTGTGCGAGATACCCATAAAGTAGCAATAAACCGTGAAATAAAAAGTGTCTGTTTTTTTTAGTTAATGCAATAACTAAGTGTTTAAAGTTTTAAATATAGGGAAGTACCCAGGCTGTGCGAGATACCCATAAAGTGACAATAAACCGTGAAAATAAAAAGTGTCTGTTTTTTTTTAGTTAATGCAATAAATAAGGATTTAAAGTTTTAAATATGGGGAAGTACCCAGGCTGTGCGAGATACCCATAAAGTGATAATAAACCGTGAAATAAAAAGTGTCTGTTTGTTTTTCAGTTAATGCAATAAATAAGTGTTTAAAGTTTTAAACGTGGGGAAGTAACCAGGCTGTGCGAGATACCCATAAAGTGACAATAAACCGTGAAAATATAAATTGTCTGTTTTTTTCAGTTAATGCAATAAATAAGTGTTTAAAGTTTTAAACGTGGGAAAGTACTTGGATACCAATAAATTGACAAAACCTGACGTGAAGTAAAAAGTGTCTGTTTTTTTTTACTTTATGCAATAAATAAGTGTTTAAAGTTTCAAACATGGAAAAGTACCTGGAGTGTGCGAGATACCCATAAAGTGACAACAAACCGTGAAATAAAACGTGTCTGTTTTTTAGTTAATGCAATAAATAATTGTTTAAAGTTTTGTTATATTAGAGGGGAAGTCCCTGGACTGTGCGAGGCACATGCTGGGCGAACAAGCGAATTGAAATGTTTTTTTTTTGTGCTTTGTTAGAACATTTCATCTTTAAAGGTTCGCCGCGAGTTCGAGTTTGGAAGAACCGAGTTGAACGTGAGAAGAATTTTTATGCGCCAAGTTTGACACAAAGTGCACGAGTTTGAAACATGCGACTTTTCGTTTTTGTCATCGGTTTTATCGGTTGATCGACTTCTTTTTTAAGCTACTTTGACGTTTAACTTAATTTATGATACTGCACGGAACCAACGGGGTGCCAAGTGGTTTGAGCATGGCGAAGTGAATCGGAAAAACGTCAGCTTCTGTTTTGGTCGAAACAGTACGTTCCGGTTGCTTCTCGATCAAAGTTTCGCTTGAGTGATTTTGAGGTTTGAAGGTTCGGCGGGAATCCGTTTTATAGTGTTGTTGTTTAACGAAATCAGCTTTGTTAGTTGGCAACTTAGATGTTTTTTATTGACTTACCAACAAGACCCTGACTTAAAGCTAAAAGACTGTAAATGTCTTATATCTAAACAAACTAACTCACTAATCAAGTTGATTGTTAAGTGAAAGAATTTAGAAAAAAATCTTAATATATGTATCATTTGGGACATGATGCGAGAACTAAAAAAAGTCTAAATTCTCATTTTTCTATGGGCTCTAGAACCGTCTAATTAAACCAAACTAAAAAAATAAACATAATTTTATTTACCATTGTCATAATGATAACAAATAATGCAAAACGTTTTCAATAACAAAGAAACTGATTGTTTTTTAAATTCTCGTCTCAGAAGATCTACAAAATAACGAGTGGCAAAAAATTAAAGAACTTTTGATATAAAAATCTTTCTCGGCCAAGTTTATCGATGACCTGGTACTTGTCAATATTGTTTTTTAAAACAGAGGAAAAAAGTGAGCTAAGTTAAAGCTAATTGATAAATTGTAAAAAAGCTAATCAAAAGTTAATCAGTTTTTAAAAAATGATAAAAGTAGCAATATTTGTGTGGCCACTAAAAAACTATAAACCTAAAATAAATACATTGAACTTATTAAGTTAGATTCGGTTTTTTCGTGCACCAAGTCCTAGGGAAAAATATGTTAAGCTCTTTTATTTTTGTTTTTCGATAAACAAGACTTTATTGAAATTGCTAAATAATTTATTTCTAAACTGAATTTTTTAAAGTTTTTAGATTTTTCATTGAGAAACTGGAGCAACTTTATTTGTTTAAGTTTATAAACTTTAGTATAGTTATGATTACCACTTAAATCTTGCCAAAATGTTTTGAGGTAAAATATCAATGTTCATATCATGTTTTATAGGCTTCATTTGTCAAAATACCTTTTCGTCATTATAATAAAGACATAAGTTGTTTAAATTTTTGCTATTATGAAATTAAATTAGTATTTTTGAATAGTTTAAACTTTATAGCAAATAGAAGGAAATAACTTATTCTAAAAAAAGAAATTCTTTTTGCTTAAAAAAAATTAAATACTATTAACAATAAAAATATTTACTTGTTATAATCTAAAATGAACTACAACAAAATTATATCAACAAACATAAAAACTGCTTATTTTAAGAAAACCTAATGCTATTATTTATGAGATTAAGTTTTTCATAAATATATTTACATATCAATCTGTTGATATATGTAGCCAGCTAAAATCGTTAATAGAATAAAACTTGTAATAAACAGTATATACTTTTTGTTTATTCAAGAAATTTAAACATGTAACTATTTCTACCAAATTTTGATAAAAGCCAGATGAATAGTTAAAACTTATAAAAACATACGCAAAGCAGTTAGTTAAAAACTATTTAAAACTGTTTTTTTTTTATAAATTTTTCTTAAGATTAAAAATTGTTTAAAACATTTTGAAGAAGTGATGCCCAAAACAACATTCTTACCGGTCATACTCATGAGTACTTATATTTTTATTGCTTTAAATCAAACAAACAAAAACTTACAACAACTAAAAATATGTCATTTTGAAGATGTTTTGCTATCTTATCACTGATTAAACCACACTCGGTGATATGTTATTACCACCCAGTATGGGCTTAATCAAGGGCATGATGCAAATTGTATTGACATTTTAGTGACTGTCATGGGGATTGAACCCACAACTGCTGGTTTACCAGCATAACGACCTAACCAACCAGGCTAAGCTGCCACTTATAAAGTTACACCTAAAAGAACTTATAAACTTGAATACCTTATACTAATGAGAAAGTAATGAGCCAGGGGAGAAAATTTCAAGCTAAAGTTCTTCTATTTCCCACAAAAATAAGTATAATTTAAATGAATAGTCTATATGTAAACATGCATTTGTAAATAAAAGTCTTGTGAATACCATACATATACTAAGAAAATTAAAACATGATACATCTAAAACTAATAACAGAGTATATTACATTATATAAAAAACAAATGAATAGTGTTGTTTACATTCTAAATTATACAAAAGAGCTACTTTAAATTTAATACAAACACTACTAAATACAGAAAATGTAGAATATTTACAAACTAAGAATTAAATTAATCTTGTATTGGTTTTTAAAAAGTAGTTTAAGATTTATATCTCACAAAAAAAGAAGGAAAAATTGTAACAACTTTACAGCAGAGCTAAATATATAAATATATTAATAATATAGATTTGTTATTCTAAATAAAAAAAAATCGAAAATATTAGCATATATCTTAACTAAACCTATTTTTCACAAAAAATTAAAACTATTAATCTAATTTCGATATTATTAGTTTTATATAAAAATTGTAAGAAACAGCCAAATAATATTTGAGTCATCAGAAAACGGTAGCATCTATGAACTTGAAGGCTTTGGTCTTATTCATCAGGACGATTAGGACAGTGTTATATTGTTAGTCAGACTAAAGTATTAAAAACAACTCTATAAGTTCTTAGGGTTGGTTTCTTATTGTCATATTGTTTAATTTAGTGTTGTAAAGGAAAAAAACATGCAAGGTCTAAAAAAACAGTGATACAGAATTGTTAATTTTTTAATGGTGTGATTTTAAAGTTTTAATAATAAAAGTGACATCATTCTACTTAATTTATTTATTACACTTTAATAAACAAATTAGACAAGGTTTATTTTAAATTGCATCGTTTATTACTGTCTATAAGTGTTAAAAAAACTTTATTTCTGGTTTTGTGAGTTTATTTTATCATTAATTTGTTCTAATAAACAAATAATTCTAAAGCTTAAACATAATTATACTAAGCTTATCCTAATGTTGCTTAATCTTCAAAGGTGTAATTAGTAATAAAGAAAAAAGGAAATATAAAAAATCTATTTTTTTGATGAAATCATTAGTTTAACATATTAAAAACAAACTTTAAAAATAAATTCCAAACAATGAAAAAGAATTAAAGTGCTTTGACCATAAAAATGTTTTTCAAAATTTTTAATAATGATGGTTTTCTATTTCAAAGACATTAAAATATGGTCTAAACAAAAATCTTAAATAAAAATTTCGTCAACTAGCATATTTCTATTGTAACACTCCTTATTTGTTCTAAATCTCTATATGTGCTAGAGTATTTTTTTATTAAAATCAAAGCGAAAAATTCCCCAGTTGTGAAATAACGATGGGAAATGCTAATTTGATTTCAGATTTTTCCCACAAAAGACCCTTTTTAATGATAACGAACCTCATCATTGGTAACCGATGAGAGCTCTCGCTCGTCAGCTTGCATTCGTTGATTACGTTGTCTTCTGCTTGTTGTCTATGACGTCATGGTGGCGCTTGTAACGTCATAGTTGAGTGTGACATCATAGTTGTGAGTATGGTGCCTGGAGCGCTGTCCTCCAATCCGTTGCAGCACTCCTCCTCCTAGATGTAGACCGCTACTCGATTTAAGAATCTAGCAGATAAAAATTATTGAAATTTTTAATAAAGTTAATTTAAATGAGAAATGTTAAAACTGTTTTTGAAACCCAAATACCCTCCACCTTACCGCTGCCGATAATCTGAATTAAAAATAAAAAAGATGTGCGGTTGAATATATCGCAATTAAAAATAACAAAGCAATAAACTTACCATAAGCATGCAAGAAAGGTTAAAGTTTCTGTTTTATCAACAAAAATTGTTTTTCATAAAACCAAAAGTTTCAGATTTTTAATCAAGTATGTAATGCTTATTTCATCAACAAAAATGTAATTTAAAGAAAAAAATTGGGTTTGTAATTAAACAAAGTGATAGTTTAGGTAAAATTTTACTTAACTACTTTTTCAACTTATTTGTTTACCATTAGTAAATTAAATTTTACTTTAGATGCTCTGTATATAAAACAAAAGCATTTAAACTATTAAATAAACATTTAGACTTTTAGCCTGACAATTATTTTAGTTTCTTCCGTAAAATTTAGGTACATAACCTAATTAATCATTAGTTTTTGTGGCTTGTCACAATTATTATAGAACTTAAATTTAAACTACTAAAAATATTGACTTTTAAACATTAAAAAACAACTATTTTTTTCATTTGCGACTTTAATGATTTTTAACTGCAAAATTAGGATATTATTAATTGTCTTAATAGATTTTTTATAAATGTAAAGTATTCCTAATATGCGACCTCTATGAACAAAACTACTTAATGTCGCATTTTAGAAAATCTTTTTAAGAAACACTACCACTAAGAGTTTTATTTAAATGGAAAATTGACTAACGTCACTAAAGGATTAATAATGCGAGCATTTTCATTAATTTATTTGACAATTTTTTTAAAATAAAAAATATGATTAATTACGCAATTTTGTTTAGTCAAATCTTACTTTTTCAGTAACTAAATTCATCTATCACAAGCTTGAGATCATAAAACATACCGGTGATAATAAATAGTTAAAAATAGTTAAACGATTGTATATAAATTTTAATTGCTTAACTACTTGATATACTATATAACATAATACAGTTATTTATACACAAAATACTTAAATACCACAAATAAAAAGTATTTAGAATCATAAAAAATAACTGTTTTTAAAAGTTCCTGGCTTGGTTTAGGTAAGTATTATAATTTAATGCTAAAAAGATAAATATTGTATTTTGAATAAAACCTACCATCTATATATAAGAAAATGTTATGCATAAAACAGTTTTTTGGGTCTATCTTCATCAAAACTCTACAACAAACCATTTTATAAAGTCTCCTTGAGCACCAGTAATGACATGTTGGAAATATATCTTTTAAAGAGCTTATTCAGTGAGCTTTATCTGCTTGTACTAAATGGTTGTTTATCCATATCCTAAGTAAAAGAGTTTTTATATTAGAATGTTATTGGTGTTTATATCATAAAAATGTGTACTAATTATAAATTTTCAAAATAATTTAAGCTTTTTCTACAAAATACATTTTATCTATAAACTGTCTATTGATCATCTCAAAATTATTACTCTTAGGTAATAACAATGCATAAACTTATTAAATTTATTGCAATCGTATAAAGAATGAAATATCTCAGTTAAAGAAATAAGAGTTGATCTAGTTATCAATTATACGTTTGTACAACAAGTAACAAACTTTTAATTACAATTAACAGTTGTAAAAGTTTATATCAATTAATCAACTGACAAGAATTTTAACACAAATGACATTTTAACTCTGTTAAAGTGCTAAAAAATAACTGGTTGCTTTTTATTAACGTGAAAAAAATATTTTATTGTGTGGTTAATTAGTTAATTTTCTTAAAATAAAAACAGTTTGTTTCTACTAAACTGACAAGTATTATGTCAACATCTTGATTTCAAATATTGAGGTTAAAGATTTCAGTCTACAATAACTAAAAGATGATTGACAAAAGTTTTTTTGTTAGAAATGTTTTTAAAAATAGAAGTTATTTAAAAAAGTTAGGATAATCTAAGAACAGAATAACAATTTTAAACATAGTCAGCAACTACAATTCTCAGAGCTTTTTATACAATGACAATTTTGATACTTTCATAACTTTATGTTCTGCTATACAGATGTTTATTAGTAAGCATTGTTTAACTAAACTTTCTTCTATGAAAAATAAAATTAAAATATTAATAACTTAAAGAAGAGTTTTGTTTGTTATACCTAATGTTTTTCTTTGAAAACTTATAAACTCTATGGCTCAATAAACAAAAAAAAACAAATACACTTATTACCATTTTTATCAACTTTTACACAGGGTAAGTAGTTATGAAACAAACATAGTTTACACTTTGACTAAAAATATGCGTTGCAACTCATTGATTTAAAAAGTTGTCCTGAGTGATAAAAAACTATCTTGAATGACCTTAAACTGTCTTAAGTCATGTTGAATTTTTTTTTTTAATAGACTAACCAAATTGAAATATTTTATTAGCTTCAAAAAATCAAACTCTTTTACAGAAATGGTTATAAAAAAAATACTGAAATTAATATATTTAATCACACCCAAAATCTACAAAACAATGGTCTTAGAATTTCAAAAACTAAAAAAAAATATTTTGATTTTTTTTAAATTCAATCTGTCCTGAGTTATCCAGAGTTGTCCTTATTCATTCTAAGATTTTATTATTTTGAATATCATGAGTTTGTGGTAACCCCAGTAATAAGTAAAAACTTATTTATAAAATAGTGGTAATCAATTCAATCTCAAACTAGATCAAACTATTCTTTATTTATTTTATTTTATTAATGTGATATAATTTTTATAATGACGAAGTTCATGAATGTGATAGGTTTGTGTTTTAAAAATTCTTAAAAATTAGTAGTAAATCAAACTTCTTTGAGATTAAATAAATTTAATAACTAATAAAGTTCCATTAAAATCTCAATAGTGCTTACTGAACTTGTTACAATTATTATTAAAACTTTGAATTATGATTTTTTTGCGTTTTTACTGCAATCTTTATACAAAGCTACTACCTAATTTACATTATCAATACTTTTAGAATATATGCAAAATTTGAAAACTTTTATACCTTTGAAAAAAAGTCTACAAAATTTTCATTTAAGTATTTAAATATTTAAATATTTTTGAACAAAAGGTTAATTCTTAATTTGTATTTTCAGGTTGCTTTTATCATAGAAAAACTGCTGAGCTACTAAGTCATAAGTAAAAAGTTTTTTTTCAGCTTGGTTATTATATTCAATCTAAAAAATAACAGTTGGTTTACATCTTAGAATTTAAAACTACTTTTGATATGTATGTAATAAATTTAGGAAGATTTTAATTGGTACCATATGAAGAGATAAACTAAATCAGTTACATTTAATCATTTAAATATATTTTAATATATTCTAAAGATTTTGTTTCAAAGTCTCTATAACTAATTTTAATTAAAAAGAATAATCATGATAAAACTTAAATTCAAAATGTTGTAAAAAACACTTGTCTTATCTTTTGAACCTTGATCTAACCTGCTATATCAAAAATTTAATAAAAGTAACTTATACTTAATCCACTTTAATCAAAAATTACCAGAAACACATTTATCCATAACTTTTATTAAGAATTAGATTGTTAAAAAAATTAAATTTAGATACTTACTTAACTGAAAAGAAAGGAAACAAAATATTATAAAACTTAATTTTGATTAACCAGTGTGCCTTGATATTTTTTTTTCTTTAGCTATACATTTATACTTAATTAATAAAAATTAGTAATTAGTATTTTTTAAAAAAACTACATTTTATTATTACTTTTATTTTTTTAACAATTATATACAAGATTAAATAAACTTAACAATGAAAATGAATAATTTTATTGACCAGCAATTAATTACTGGGTTTTCAATTGGTTCTGAGAAGTTCCTGTGAGATTTTCACAAGTTCAAGATTTTAGATGTATTTTTAATATATAACTAATTTAAATTTAAAAAGGATGTTATAAATAGCATAACATTGATATAGATACAGTAAAGCTACTCTAAATATGTTTTTAAATATTAAAAATATATAATGATTATAATTTCTATATAATGTACTTTTAGTGTGGAGTCAATATTTCATTACTTTACATGTAAAAGTTGTAAAAATCAAGCATGTTTTTTAAATTGTCAAGCTTTAGGTTTATAAAGTTTTTTTGCAGCTCTGTAATTATCATAAAATAAAGAAAATTAGATATGTTATATACTTTAAATGTTTTAAATAACTTCATAGAAAAATAGTCTGAGTTTTAACAAAAATTAAACTATCTCTGCTTGGACTGAGTTTCTTAAAGATCATATTTGAGTTAGTCTATATTAGCTTAAGTTTAAAAAAAAACCAACTAATTACTTTGGGTATGCTGACTGTTTGGTATTCCTTTTAAAAACACCCTAAGTGACTTGACATTTAAAAAACAACACAAGGATTTTTTCAGAAATCATGATTTAAAACAAAAAAGTGAGGATACATTTTAAAACTCAAAAGCAAGTGTTTACCAATTAGACAAAATGTTATATACTACTTTATCTTCTACAAATAGTGAATAAAAACTTTGATAGTCAGTTCTACATGACATATTACCATATCAACTCTTAGAGTGGTAAAACATTGTTAAAGCTATTTAAACTGAAAGAAAAAAATAAAACAACTATTACATTTATTCACATTAATTTTATCTTATTGATTTTAATAATATTTTCAATAACACAAACATACTTAAGGTCCAGAAGGTAATGCAAAGGATCAATCAAATTCCATATAAACAACCAAATAGAAGAGCTTCATATTCTTTGTACAATAGTAATGTTGTTTTTACATACAAAGTCTATTGTTATAATGTAAACAATATCCATTTTGTGTTTAACATTCGTGTAAGCAAAAATGCAGTTTGATCAAATACCAGGGACTGAATATTGAAGTCGTTTGACAATCTTAATTCTTTTAAAGGTATAAATACAATTAAGATTTTAAAATAAACGTTTATTTAAACGTAAATTTATATTATAAACTCAAAGAGTTAACAAAATTAATACTTTAATATGAAAATTAAAAATAAAAACATTATCTCACTACAAAATACTATTGTAAACTTACCGAGTTGAATAAAATAAAACTTCAACTTATAATTAACAGAAAAATGAGAAATGTTTGCAATTTGTAACATCATGAATCTTTTAGTTTTCTTTTATACTTGAATAAACTAAAAACATTTGCCATTTTTTACATTCATTGAGACGCATGTGAATAAATATTGTGTACACCTTAATAAAATCAAAAATGTATTAAGAATCTTCCTATATTATTTTTATAAAATTCATAGGTGATAGTCTAATTCCTATGAACAATAAGTTAAGCCTGAAATATAGAATTCGTAGTAAAATTAAATTAGTTAAATTTTTCGAATAGTTATTTTCATTTGCTATACAGTAATCACTAATTACTAAATTATGAACAAACGTTGTTGTAAACAGACTAAAGAAAACTTCGGTAACAAAAGCAAACATTTTGTTTGTTGTCAAATTTTGACCACGGAACTTCACATATAGTTTCAAAAAAATTTCCATAACGAATATAATTAGGTTAAACATGCTTAGTTTTAAACACATGCTTTTGAATAGTTAAACTACACAATTGGATTATTAATAACAGTGTCTTTCTTTTTAATTAACATAATTAAAAATTAATAAGTTATTCAAAGTTGATACTTTTATCTAAACTTGTTTAGATAATACATGAGAATGTAATAAAAGTTTAAGTAACTTTTTGATATCAGTTTAGTTTTACATTTAAAACTTATTGACAAGTTTACAAAAGTTATAATTAGCTAATTAATTCGAAATTCATAAAATAAAGTGAATACAATAAATGCTACTAAAAAGAAACTGTTATTGTTTGTTTAGCTCATGGTGAAATATCTTATTATTATAACTATAACAAAATAATGACACATAAGTAGCTTTTTTCGAAATATAAAACTTAAAAATTGAACATTTAGTTTAAAACAGATTTTACATGTATTTTTATTTCAATAACATCAAACTGGATAAAATTTATATTTAACTATTAGCATGAATTTACTTGACTATGTGCTTTAACGAAAAAAACAAGAAACTTTAAAATCATTAAATTAATTGAGTTTAGTCACTGCTCTGTTACATTGTATGGCATTTCAACTTGAGTTTTAATGAGTTTGTGCCATAATAAAACTTATTATTTGATTAAAAACAATATTAAGATATTAATTAATTAATAAACACCTAAACTTATTTATAACCATAGTAAACAGTTTGTTGTTTTTATAAACTTACTTTACAAGACATTATAAGTTTTCACAATACCAGATTGCAAAAATTTGAGAAAAATAACTGTTAAGACAAAAAATTCCGTCATTTCTTGTTTTTATATAAATTGATGAAAAATAGTTTAATAAATAAGACCTCTGAAGTGTCCACTTTTTAAAAGTATGGGAATAATTCGTTAGACTGTAAACCTAATAAAGGTTTTTTTTTAATACTAAGTTTATTAAAAATTAATACATCGATACCAGTACCAAACTATAAATATGGTTTAAAAAGTACATTGGTTTAACTTCAGCATTTTATTTTATAACTGAATATTTTTAAAACTTTTACCTTTGTAGAACACTTAAAAAGTCTTTAGCTTAATCAAATCTACATAACTACAGTTTTTTTCAGATAAAAACTGATTGTTAGTAACAAAACAAATCGCTAAGTATTATTTTAAACAAATAAAGTTAATCTTTGTAAAGCAGCTGTTATTTTTTGGAAGAAGAGCTGTATACTTTTTCGTAGAAACTTAATAAAAAGAAATAAAAACTTTATCATAAGTTACAAAAAAATTACTACCGAGTTTTATCAACACGAAAGTTTTCAATAACAGCTTTAAATAACAAACTAGTATTATTTAAAAACTTTTTAAAGTTTGAACACATATCTATTTAATTAATCACAGTAAACTATAAATATAATTTCTAATATACGTACAAATTCTTTATTTACCTGATTACATTTTCCATACTTTATACTTTATAGTTATTTATGTGACTTTACATTACATTCACATAAGCACAAACGAAATGCTTTAAAATATGGCAAATATGGCAAGGACTTGTTTGGTTAAATTTTTTTATTTAGATACATTTTTGTAGTAAACTACATAGTTTTTATCTATTAAACCTAAAAAAAAGACTCGTTTTTATATTTAGAGTATTAAAAATTTATACACTGACTATTGTTTAAATGATACTATTGCAATGTTTTAAAGTCTTATCTTTTATTAAAACGAAGACACTAATTGTTAAACACATTAAAAACTCGCGTTCCTTTGTATTTTTATATATAGATAAATATAATGATTGTTTATATACAGCGTTTGGAAGACTTAAATTTTGTTATTATATACTTTACTTAGGTAGTTTAGTCGTTAAGAAGGTCCAAGTTTTAAAACTTTTTACATTTTTGAATAACAGTACAGTAGTGTTTTACTTTCTAGTTTTATTGAAAATGTAATATCTAGTATCTCTTTATAATTATACTCATTAAAGATTTATTTATTTTTCCGTAGTAGAATCTATAATTTTTTCAAAACTTTAAGGAAAATGTTAAATTTAATTTTTCAATACATCTACAATCATACTTTTTAAACTTGTGATACACTGTTTTAAATAATAATAATATTTGATTATTTCAATTTAATTCCTTTCAATTTAATACATTGGAAAAACATTGTTTTATTAAATAATGATTTCTAAACAAAAAAATCATGATAGCGATGAAGAAATGTACAAAGCAAGATAAAAACATTTGATTAAAGTGTCAGATGCTAAAATTATATTTTGTTGGAACATTAGTTTAAAAATATCTTAAACTAAATTTTTAGAATAAATAAAGCTTGTTAAATATTAATTTTTTTATTTATTCTAAACAATGCTAAATACTATATTAAGTTCAAAATAAATCTTGTCAATTTCATAAAAATGTTGAAACAGTCTATAAACATTTAACTTTGATTTCGATTTTTTTTTTCTAGCCTAGTATTACTAATCCCTGGTTAACAAAATACTTAGTGTAAAAATTTTGTGGTAACCTGTTTGTTTTATTACTGCGCATGCTCAGAAATACAACATAACATTTGTTTAAACTGTTAGACAGAAATACAATGCAAGGCAAGCAAATGAAAGGTATATAATAGTATTATTTTAATTATGAAATATTTTAAAGAATAACTTGAAACTGCATCATATATCTCTAAGTGTTTGTAATAACTTGTTTACATTACATCTCTATGTATGAATTTTAACTTTTTTTTAATTTGTAAAGTTTACATTAATTTATAGACAAAAGTAAAAGACAAAGTTTTTATATTTATGTTTATTACTCATTGTATTTAATTCATATATTCATTTATAAATATTAGTTAATTTAATTTAAAACTGTTAATTTATTACCTATGTTTCTAATCAAAATAAACTAAAATTAGTCAATAAGTTAGAAAGTCATAGTTGATTAAGGTTTTTTAAGTAAAAATAATATTGATTTAATTCTGAACTATGATAAAGTTTTAATAAAATCTTTATAAAGCAGAATTCTTCACTAATTTCAGTTTGTTGTTTTTCACATTTTACTAAATTTTAAGTTTAAGAAAAAAATTCACTAAAAAATTAAAATGTGTTTTTACAACTACATAACTTGGTTATGGTTAACTTTAGGTGAACACCAATATCAAACTGAAAATAAAATACATTTGATGTCTTCTTTAACCATAATTTTACGCTAAAAAAACAATATTTTGTTCTAAACAAGCTATATAAATACATAGAAAAACTAAATTAGTATATTATACTAAAATTAACTAAAATATTTTATCAATTTTATTTTACAATATCATAAGCAATATAAATTATTGTATTGGTATAATCACTATATATTGTAAAATTAAAACAATTAAATATTTAAGTTCATTAGTTTATGATATATAAGTTTAATTTTATTGATGTATTTTCAAAAGATAAATTTTTAGCCTAAAGTTATGATTAAGGCCATAGGGGGGAGAGGGGGGCCCGACATTTTTTTTACAAAAATTTACTTTTGCTTTTATATGAAAGCTTTAAATACAAACTACAAGCCTGTTTGGTAATTTCCTAGGATGATGTTGCACCAATATCAAAGTGAAAATATTTTACACTTTCAGTTTTACAATTTGATAAGACAAGTATAAAATTGAAATATAGGGAACTCGATTACTCAAATTTTGACGAAAAATTATTTTTAAATAATTTTAATTATTTTTTTAATTTTAATTATCACTGTTACCTCTAACCCTTACCCCTGATTTGTAGCTTTTTTTTTGTTTTTTTTTTTATACGTCTTTTATTTTTCTTTTCTATAATATTTTTATTAGTTTATTACTTTACTATTACTGCTTCCCATAACCCTTATTCTCGATTGGTAGTTTTTTTGTTTTTATTATTAACTTACCTTTCAGTTTTATTTTCTTAAATAATTGCTATTAGTTCTTTTTTATCTTTACTATCACTGTTACCCCTAACCCTTACCCTCGATTGGTAGTTTTTTTAAATCTGAAATTCACTTTATTTACCCTAAGGCCTTTATGATTAAAG
Source organism: Thalia democratica (assembly GCF_965202585.1). Lineage (NCBI taxonomy): Eukaryota > Metazoa > Chordata > Thaliacea > Salpida > Salpidae > Thalia > Thalia democratica. Next base: position 47,027 of record NW_028139415.1, read on the forward strand.
TATAGTTTATATTTAGAGCTTTTAAACTCTATACTTGGCTTATTAGAGTGTAAAATTAGAAAGTGTAAAATATTTTGCTTTGATATTAGTACGACATTATCCTAGGAAATTACCGCCTGTTTTTATAGAATTAAAAAACATCATTTAACTTTTAAGATATTTTATTTTTTATCAAAAGTTTCCGATACAAACGTATGGACCTCACATTTTTCAAGGTCAATTTTCTTGGAAATTTTTAAAATCACAAAAAATCTATCTCCTTCATTTTTCTAGCAATCTTTACAAAATTTTCAGGAAATTTTCCTTATATTTAAAGAAAAAACGTTACTTTAGAATTTGAATAATGTATAAAATAAAAATGTTATCTAAAAAATTGAAAAAAAAGTGTTTATTTTTCAAAAAACAATATTATTACAATTTTTTTTTTAATTCCAAAGTAATGTTTTTTTGTTATTGTATAAAGATTTGACTGAAGCAGATTTGAAGAAGATTGTTTAAAAAATGTAGGAGGAGACAGATTTTAAATAAAAGAGTCTTTTTTTGCTGTTTTAGTTTTTCCATAGGGAACCTATAATGCGTCCCAAATTTGACTAGTCATACCTCTAAAAGTTATTTGAATTTTTTAAAACAATAAAAAGCATCTTTAAGCTTAGAAAAAATTCTTTAAAATGAGATCATTTAGTAAAAAGCATGGTTTACCCCCCATGGCCTTAAATAAGACATCAAATGTATTATAATTTCAGCTGATGTTCGTGCTCACCTAAAGTTAACTGTAACCCAAGACTTTTATGTAAATATGATTAAATCAAAATTTAATCATAAATTAAAGTCAAGTTTTACTCAATATTTACGTTTGGACTTAATGGTTTTTAAATAGTCTTAATTGACAAAATTTTGTTGAATTTAGTTTAAATTACAATTTATATAGAAAAGTCTTACTTAAAACCAATTAAAAATGTTTTTACTTAATTTTCTTATGTTTATAGTTGTGTTAATAACTATGTTAGTTGCTACATGTTTGCCATAAAACCTGGAATCATAGAAAAAGCAGGAATTTTGAACAAAAATCACCAAAAAACATTTAAAAACTTATGATTTTAAATAAATTTTTGTTATATATATTTAAAGTTAGTTAAAATGGACAAATTTATTTCAGTAAACTTTTTTTTATAATTTATAAAAATAAATAAATTATGATTGTCACATATTTAAACCAACAAGGGTTGTTGTTTAAAATCTCAGGCTCACTGTTATAAATATTTTGAAAAATTAATAAGTCGGTGAGTATGATTGATTTTCAAATCTATATATACTTTAGTAATCTATCCATTTAGTATCCTTAATAGGTGGACATTTTACATAGAATTCTAAAAATTTGGAATTTGATACTTACAAAAAACTTTATACTATAGGAAAACACCTTGTGATTTTGAAAAAAAAAAAAACAATAAAGATAAGAAATATTTTTTTTTATAAAACACATAAAATTAGAGTTCTACTTTTTTGAAATACATTTAAAGTAGTATTGTACCTATTAAGTAATTTTACAAAATTAAAATAATTTCTATACCTCTACAATTTGTTGTCTACTACAAAGAGGTAAGAAACCTGAAACAAAAGAAATTTTTAAAAGTCCATTAGCCACTGTTGTTGACTTTATTAACTTGTATTTATTATTCAAACCCATCTAAATTTTAAGCCATTAAGGGCCAATATTTTTTTAAACTTCCAAGAAAATTTTGTTACATTATTTGTATTTTACTATTTAACCTTTTTGGAACAAATATTGTTAAGCGCTGTTTACTGAGATAACATAAGTTGTCATTGCAAGATGCTACTGTTGAAATTAGTCCATTTTTAAGCTATAGAAGGGTAAAGTATTTTTATAAAGCTTAATTTTTTGTTGGTGTTTTAATTAAGATTTAATTTGCTTTTAAGCTGTTTTACAATTAAATTAAGTGCAACTAATCAAAGTTTGAGATTTCAACATGTTACACTTGAAAGGGATAACCAAAATTGCAAACAATAATTATTATTTACATTTTAGAGGATGTGATTTTGTAAGTACTTTTAACTTATACAATCTATTTTTTTTAATTAATATAAATTATTAATAAGAGTAGTTTTAATGTTTGAAAATTTATAATGTAAGGGGAAAGGTCCAATTTTTTTCACAAAAACTAACATTGATTGGCTGTTATTTAAAACATGTTAAGTTTTAAAATTAACATTGTCACAAGCCAGTTTTATAAAATTTAAAAATTATTGTCTTAGATAGAAAAATCGAAAATAACTTAAATTATGTTAGAAAATGTTTTAATGTTTTTCAAATTTAAACAGTTCTTACTTTAAAAAGATTCAAATGTTAGTAATGAACTATCTGTAAAAATTTGAAGAAGAACAGTAAAAATAAGAAAGAAGATAAGTTTTTAGAAAATATTTTTTTTTACATTTTTTTGATAACTTGTTTTATAAGGAACAAATTGAGCTCACAAATTTTATTGCTTATACCTTTTTTTTTATATCTAAAAATATTTGATAGCAAAAATAAAAGTATTCATGATAAGATTAACTTGTAATAAGCAATGTTTACCCCCTTATGGCGTTATGCTTTTATGACCTTAATAGTTTTCTAGATTTTTGGAAGTATCAGTCATAAAATACTTACATTATTATGTTTTCTTAATATAACAGTTTGGCATTTTATGATCATACTTTTTTTTTTGAAAGTTGAGTTCATTAGCACAAAAAAAATAAGGAAAATATGTATTTTAGCTATTTTAGTTTTCTAAAATAATTGCTAATAAAAAATAATCTCAATATGTTTCCATAAGGACTAACTGTATGTAAGATGTGGGATTAGTCAAGTATGCACGATGACAATTTTGTATAAAGGTCAAATATATACAAAAAGTCACTTTTGCACAAAGGGAATTTTTAGCACAAAAACATATTTGCCTGATGATGGGTCACTTTTGCACAAAATACACAATTGCACAATTTTTCACCAAAGGTCAATTTTGCATAAGTGACAATTTCCACACGAATAAAAAAATACTATTAATAAAATAACCACCATATAAGGGTAAGGGGTAACAGTGATACTAAAAAACATAAGAGAAATTAAAAATCAATTTTGATAATATAAAGACAAATAGTTACCAACTAACGGTAAGGATTAACAGTGATAGTAAGAAGAACAAAAATAGTAATAAGTATATAATTTACCAGTAATTGGTAATTTAATTTTTAAATAAAACAATTAGACCTCAAATAGCCTTAAAAGTTATAGACATTTTTGACTGGTTAAAAAGTATTCGAAATAAGTTTGATTGGTGAAACAATACTTGAAATTCTCAAACATAGCTGTTTGTTAGATAACTTAAAGTCAATTGTGCAATGAAGTAACAATGGCCTGAATATAGATAGTTAAACAGAGGGTTGATAATAAAAAACCCACAGTCTAACTTTTTAAAGCTTTTGTAGCACTTTGATTGTTAACTATTTGCATTGTGCAATTTATAACAACCATTAGTAAACTAATGTCTATTATTATTGTAGACTTATTTAAGTTCAAAGTGGTAAAAGATTTTAAGTAATTTTACGTAGAATAAATATTTTACTCTTTCTGTTTACCACACTAAAAGTTTAACTTTTTAGGTGTTTATGCTTAAGCAAAAGCATTACCATAAATTTTGGAGTTTTCTTTTACAGTTGACAAATAAATTTATTCTTAAGAACAAATACTATTTTCAATGATGTTTTATTTACATTAAGTAATTTAAAGTACTTTTAAGTACAGTTAAAGTAAACTTAAACATTATATTTTTCTAGATATGGCAGAGACGACGAAATGAGGAATACACCAGAAAACACCCAAAAATGCTGTTTCTCATTAATGGCTTTATAAAGGTAGTTTATTTGTTTTAAACATGTTTAAGTGTAGCTTGTTGTAAATTTTATACATTTGATTTAAAGTTGGCTAGACTAAGAAATAATTTGTTTGCTACTTTTTGTTTCCTAAGTTTTTAATGTAATTACAATCAAAAAATAGTATTTATAATTTTTGCTAATTGTTTTTTTTTAATCTAGGAGCTATAATTTTTTCACCTCTTACACTTCGATTGTCTTAAATTATTTAATTTACAAGTTAAGTCAAACAACTAAAATTATTAAATCTGCAAAATAGTTGTGTTTATAGCAGCTTTGAAAACAAGGTCAGTTGTGGAAATACACTCGTAGCCACAATCTTAAATAATTTTTTTGTGTGGCAGATTTTAATTAGCTAAAAGCTACACGTATTTAACATACATATATTCCCTATGCTTGCTTAAAGTAATCAGGTTTGTTGAATGTTCAGCTCTACATTTTTGTATACATTGAATATCATAAGAGCACCTGTGGCAACGTTTGAATTGATTTGAATAAACTTTTAGAGGAGCTTGGCTTATTATTTGAAAACAACCTTAGCATAACTGTATAGAACCTAAAAATTTAGCCTTGAAGTTTTAAGTCTAAATTAGTTTTACATTTGGTAGTTATAACATAAATTCATGAAATACTTAAAGAAAGTTTCAGAGAAACTTTTATTTTAACTTACTGTAATTTCTTATTTTTTGTTAGCTTTAAGTTTTTTGAAAAAAACATAAGTGCATCAGTGAAACTTTATTCAAATCAAGCTAAATTCTGTAAAATGTTTCTTTGTGATAATTGCCACATCTTGAGCAACTTCAACTTTAAAGTCGAATTTTATAGTCCCATACAGTTTACTTCGGGGTGTTTTCAGAAAAAACCAAGCCAAGTCTCGCTAAAATTTTATTCAAATAACTTTGCCCGAGGTGTTCTTATGATAATTTATGAATATAAAAAAAAACAGCTAAAAACTAAAAAATAAACACCTTTTTATAGCTCCCCAATATATGATGTACAAAAATTTTATAAGCTAAACAGTACAAGCTGATATTTGAAAAAAAAAGTTTTAATAAGAATTACGTGGTAGAATATTAACTTTAACTTTTGTTTTTATAATAAGTTTATATTTTAACTAAACAGGGAATTATTGCTTAAGAAGCCGGAAGATGTCAATTTGCATCAGATCATTTCTTACATCCTGGAAACTCCATAGAGATAAAATAGTGGGTTTTATAAATATTTAACTTAATTATGTTGCAATATATATAACTATAGATGCAGGTTGTAAATTCATGTAGTACTACTGTATTCAGAAATAGTTTTTATTTTGATAAAACCACCTAAGCTGGTCCTCATTTACCCCTTTACAGGCCGCAGTTTTTCTGGGCTCAAAAGCGTTTCAATTATTATGTTTTAAAAATTTCCAAAAATGTTTCAGTTCAAATCTTTTAAGGTTGAGTTTCGTTAGATTCTGATTTATAGTTCACATATCATAATTAGTGGTCAACTTAATCTAAATATTTAACTGTTTTTTAAAGTCACCAAGTTTTAACGCTCATTTCTTACAGTTACACTGTACATAAATTATTGTATTGTATTCAATCGCCCATTTTACAATAATTCTTCACAGGTAGCCAAGCAACAATACAATACTGCCACCAAGTGTCAATTCCTATCAACATCTGATGTTTCAACCAATCACATTGACAGATTTGTGTCGAATGAGATTGATGGAGTTTCGACCAATGAAGTTGGTGGGTAATTTGAAATTTCAGCCAATAACGATGAAGAATCAGATATGCTACCTCCAGTGGCGACAGTGTTTAAAATAGGGGAACGATTTTGTTTGTTTTTTTTATGAATAGTATGATAGATTTTTTTAGCTCTAGTATGTTTAAATAAAAAATAATTACCTTTGCGAAAATATATTGAACAATTTCACAAATGAAATATTTTTTTTGTTTGAATTAATACTTTTTTATTTACTGTGAGTTTTTAGTATTTTATAAACACTGTCTCTTTAAATTACAATACAAAGTTTTTACGTGTATAGTGCTTTAAAATAGTTTTTATAAAATTTTGTTTAAATTTTAAAAGCAATTAATGATAAAAGCCTATGATCAATCTAGAGCTGTATCAATCGCTTTTTGCCTTGCTTTAAACTTTGTTTTTATTATGAAAATTACAATTTATTTCTAAAATTCTAAAACGAAATTACTAGTATACATTTTAATAATAATACTGTCATAGTATTAAATCTCTACAAGTTTTATTTACTTCAACAGTTTAAAGCAAATAAATATAACTAACTATAGTTTTTGTAGCTATGTTTTTTTTGAATTTTTTTGTGTATGTAGTGTATTTAACTAATAAAAAAAACTTATGTTTGTCTTTGCATTTTTACAACTCTTGTTATCATTGACTGTTCATAAGTTAATATCAGTTTTCAGCGGAATATTTCAAATACACTTTTACTTAATTAAAAATCAACTTGTATAAATACTATTTTTTAAAAATGTTAAAATGTTTATCGTGCCAAGTTTCGCATAGTTGAAATAAAGTTACTGGAGTAATTATTTATCACTGCTTCAAATCTATAATTAAGAATTTTAAATGTTTTTACCTTGTCATATTTCAAACAGATTTTGTAAAATTTCTCTATTCGTCGGACTAGATTTACCAAAAAAAGTTAGGCAGCACGGATTAAAAAAAAAGATATATTGTAATTTATAAAAATTGTTTTGTGTAATTTAATGATACATACATGTAAAAAAGACAAAGTTTAAAGATTTTTTTAAACCAAATACTTAAAAAAAGCACCAACACAACCTAAAAATATCAGTAGCGTATTTGTTATAACTTTCATCAGGGTTCGTGCGCGTCAGGCTAAATCAGTTTTTTTTATAAAAGTTGGAAAACGTCAGGATTCTCAAGACCCCCCATTATCCTAAAATGACTTCTAAAGGGGATTTTCCTTACTTTGAAATAATGTCAGGCTAAATTGTTCTTAGTCAGGCTAAATGAAAAAAAGTTTGTGCACAAACCCTGTTTTATTATAAAGCTAGATTTTCGAAATTTTTTTTTCAATCAATAACAACGTTGCAACTCGGAGCTTTCTGTCGGAGGTCTTCAAGCCGAACATTGACCACTTTTGGTGCTATAAACTTGTCAATTAATTAATACGCTTTTTTGGGTACTGGTATATATTGAATAAAGTCGTATTTGCACAAAAACAGTTTTACAATCAATTTTGCATGGTGGACTTATGTGTAACAAAACAATGAATAAAATCAAGAAAATAAAAGACTACATTAAACTAAAGTTTTGCTTTTTTTAATAACTTGAATAAAATATTAACAACTATTAGTGTTTAATTTAACATTAATAAAAACTAAACATAACTTGAATAAATATTTAACTAAATAAAAATATAATAAATTTAAAACATAGTAAAATTGACTCTTGTGTAAAAGTGGATGCTCATGCAAAAGTGATAATATGCAAAAATGCCAAACTGAGCAAAAGTTTTATAAGTCGTTCCACACCTGATCTAAAAAGCTCTTCTAAAAGTTTTAGCTGTCAAAGTTGTGCATGCCTTGAAGTATATTTTTATTTATTTATTTTGGAGTAAAAAAAAATATGCAAAAAAGTACAAGTTTCTCACTTTGTTGGTCGTTAGATTTTCTTAAATCACAATTTTAAGCGAAACTCAGTTTGTCAGCAGAACTCAAACAACTAGAAAAAGTTTTATGCAGCGTTTTTAATTATAGTTTTAGTTTGAATTATTGTTACAAGCTTAAAGGTTCTCGGCTCCTACGACGTCTTAGTTTAACGACTTTTAAGACTCGGACTTAAAATATCTTAGATTGCCGCCTCTTCACAAAACAGCTCTCCGATTTAGCATTTTAAATTTTTTCATCACGAACCCGTTGCATTTTTCAGTCTGTAACCATAAATGAGATTTTAGTCAAGCATTTTTAAAGATTTAAGAAACTCTACAAAAAAATAAGTTTTCCACTTGTTTTTTACGCTTTCCTGCTGAACTTAAAGCGCTTTGTTATTTTTACTTTTTTTTTTAAGCAACTTATTATCAGACTCAGATGCGGTATGTCCGGAAATAGAAAACGCAATTTACAACCTGACGGAGGACGAGATCTTCCCTGGAGTGGAAGTGACGTTCGAGTCCGACGACGGGTTCGCCTCCAGAGGCAACACCACTGTCGAGTGCACTTCTAACGGGTGGTCGGAAAACGCCACCTGCGAAACAGGCGAGTGTTTCCAAAACCGAATTTTTTATTATTATTTCAGCGAACAAAAACTGTCAAAAAGTTTTCTCCTTGGTTTCAGTAACAGAATGTGATGCTCGTTTAAATAATAGTAGAACAGCACTAAGTTTTCATTAAGAAACTCCACAATATTTTCAAGTTAAAATTATGCTATTCACAAATGCAGCTTTAGTCTGTTAAAATAATTAATTATTTGTTGCAATTACTTTATTCCAATATTTTTGTTTATTTTTTTTAACTTTACTTCTATTGATTTATTTATAGTATGTTTCAAATTAGCATTGATTTATCGAATAGCAAAACTGTTAATTCAACTTCTTAATTTAAGAAATATGGATTGTATTTGCCGTTTAACACTTTTTGCTTGTATTATTTTATAACTCAAGCTATTACGACCTAACAAAGCTTGTTGTTGCATCAAAACAATGATACTTTTGTTAAATAACTTAACTTTATTGTACCAATAGTATGTGAAGATCCATCAAAAATCAAAAAATGGAGAAATAGTTGAGGAAATTGGAAATCTTTTTGTCGGAGACACCGTGGAGTACAAATGCAACAGTGGCCACTTTGCTTACGGAGACAACTCCGACAAGCTTGCAACGGAGTGTCTCAGTGACGGAAATTTCACTTTGCAAACAAAAGATTTGGCTCGGTGCGCTAAAATTGGTTAGTTTCGTTTGAAACTCAGTTTGATTGTAGTGTTTTTTCCAAAAATTTCAAACAGTATTAATCTGTTTTCTTACACGTTTTACTAGTTTTGAGCTTCTAAAAAAAGTGTTTTTCTTTTTGTTAAAAGCATGTAGTTATAAGTAATCATAAAAATTTATATCCCGGACAAGATGTTAAAAGGGGTTCGACCAAAAGGTACTTCGTGCACCAGATTCTAATATTAAACATTTTTTTGTTAAATAAGCTATAACAGTTTAAGCATCAAAAGTTTCTTTAATATCATATATCTTCACACCAGCGCTTAATCAACAGCGGGTTCTTTAGCAAAAAATCTCAAAATAATTTTCTTGTTTCTCTCACAGCGTGCAGGCGCCCCGACAAACCGACGGACGGGAGCTTCAACGAACCATTGAGGAGCGAGTACGCCGCGGGGGAGACCGTCGCCTTCACCTGCGCCAGCGACAAGTTCCTCCCGTCGCCCGCCAACGGCCGCATAGAGTGCGGGACGGGCGGTTGGAAGAAGAAGGCCGCCTGCAACCGATGTGGGTTTTGTCGTTTCGTTTTCTTGTATTTCGTTGTTTTAAGCGAAACCTTTGAGCGAAACTCAGTTTGTTAGCTAAACTTAAACAACTAGAAAAAAAAAGTTTACATTTTAAACTTGAGTATGAATTATTGCTACCCGTTGCGCATTTAAAGGTTCTCGGATCCTTCGACGTCATTAGACGTTCGTTTAAAGACTTAAAAATTTTTAGATCACCGCCTTCGTAAAACTGCTCTGATCTAGCAACTTGCTCGCGTCTTATAATTTCAACGCGTTTTTAATTTTCTTCATTTCAAACCCGTTTTTCAGTCTGCGCCACGGTTCCCAAAGTAAACCTGGCCACCGCCAAGGTCATCGGGTCGACGCCGCCCATCCACGGCACGACGATCGAGTACCAGTGCAACAGCGGCTACGTCCCGAAAGACAAGCAGTCGGTGGTTTGCGGCGCGGTCAGGAGCGGTCAGATAGTGGTGGACGGCATATTCTGCAACGCAGGTCGGTTTGGGTTATTTTTTACTACCACTGTTACCACTATCCCATATGGTTAAGTTCTCTAGCTCAATGAAAAGTAAATATTTTAATTTAAAGAAATGACTCAAACAAATCCATAATACTTTATCATGGCCTCGAGCAAACAGACAAGTTTGTTGGCAACAAAAAGCCATCATTCATAACTGGGCAAAAAATAATCTTTACTTTTATTCTCAGACTGCTTCGAGCTCAAAAAGTCCACCAAGCTCTTCAGCAGCTTCGAGGACGCGTACGACTGGTGCGTGGACACGTTCGACGGGACCCTGCTGCAGAACACGTTGAAGTTCAAGAACAGGGGCTACCACAAGTGAGTGGTTTGTAAGCTCGTGTACCTGGCCGAAAAAGCTCGTCTGAAAGTTTTAGTTGTCAAAATTGTGCTTTGTAGAATTTTTTTTGAAGCTTAAAACAATGCAAAAAAGTAAAATTTTCTCACTTAATAAAAGTTATATACTAACAGTAGTTATAGGTTTACAAAACGGCAAAAGCATAATGTGTTAGATGTATTTTAGCCTTGCGGAAAAGTTTGTGTTTTAATGCAACTGTAACATGTTTAATTAGCCGCGTGATGACGTCATAGGGAGTTAATTGCTTTAATAGGTGTACTTACATTTCCCACCTGCGATTAATTCGGAGCTGCAAAATTGCCATTCGCACCAACTTTCTATTTATACAACTACTTTTATTTTATCAATTTTAATTTTACTTCCCTTATTACCCCTATCCCTTACCTCGGAACCGGCATAGGCGGTTCTTGAATTTGTCCGGTTGATGAAATTGATCGCGGGTTGAAGCTGAGCGTTTTAACATACACAAAAAACTGAAAAAATTATTAAAACGGAACAGCGAAGCGTGACGCGGCTGCTCACGTCGCCTTGCATGACGTCACTATGCATGACGTCACGCTCTAGGTTGCCGGTTTTCGACCTTCCGCGCGCCCAAGAAAAACTTCCAAACAAACTAACCTCTGGCCAAGGCAACCCCGCCTCCGCTTAAATCTAGTTATCTGAAGTTTATATAAAGCACTTGTTTCTCAGCGTTAATATTTTAAAGTTTTGTAATTTTTATTGGTGATTCAGTTTAAAAACAATTTTAAAACACGGGTCATTTTACCCGTTTCAAATCAAGGTTGAAGTTTTCTTACAAAAGACTTTAACAGATCTATGTAAAAGTGTTTGTTATAACATGATTAATATCTATGAAACAAGTAAAAAGTTTGTGTTTGAATCTACCCTTACTTCTTTTATCGACTTTTTAATGCGCAGCCAGATAAGGTATCAGATGGCGAAGTCGCCTTACGGCGCCTGGACGGGAATATGGAACGAATGGTTAAATAAGGGCAGAGGCGCGTACAAGTACATGTTAGGGGGCACGGCGAGCATAAAAACTTTCAGCGACAAGAGCCAGTTCAAGGGCGACGATATCGCTTTCAGGTTAGCTTTGTCTAACAAAAAAAAAACTACTAAAGTTTTGTTGAAATTAAAACTACTAAACGAAACTTCATACAGATAAAATTATTTTTTTTAACTTGAATTTTTCGAATAGATCAGTTTACGTTCAAAAAATTTTACTTACATCTTGATCAAAGCTTGTTAAGAAAATTAATGTAAACATGTTACTTCATGCTTTTATTTTTGTATATTACAAATACATTAATGACTTGAAAACTTTATGATAAAAACATACAGATGGGCTCTATTTTTAACACAAACGACCGTTTGAAACCGCAACGTCGGACACAACTGCCAGTTCTTTACGTTTTCCACGTGATTTTTTTTCCGCAGGTGGTCGCCAGACTCGTTCGACGCGCTCATCCACCTGGAGCTGGTGTGGCACAAGGGAAAGCAGGAGTACGTCTTGTTCAACAGGAAGGACGTCCCCAACAAGTGGGCGTACTGCGAAAAGCTGAGGCCGAGATGCTTCACGCGTTCGTTTGTTTTATTAGCAGTTTGCTTCACTCCGATTTTTTTCGTTTGCTTTTTTTAGCGTTGGGTTATTTTAGTTAAAAACTTTTTTGTTTGATTTTTAAGTAAAATCTACGGCGAGAACGCGCAAGTTGCCGCCCCAAAGTTTGCGATTTAAATTTGTTCCGAGCCAACTATTAGTTGTTCTTGGTTTACTTTAAATAGCAGCGCAAAAATGAGTGACGTGATTTTAAATTTAATGCTTTTGTAAAATTATTATTCAAAGATAAAAATTAAAACGAGGGGTATAAGCTCGTTTTGAATCAGCTGTTATTTGCTCTTCATTCAGTCTGAGTCAGCGCCAAAGTGTCGAAATATTTAAAAACCGTTTTTCAATGTTTCTTGTGCGACAAGCAGCGCATCCCAGTTTACGTTCTTCGCTTGTGAATTAAATCCGTGCTTTTTGAATTAAAATAGCAAACATGCAAAAATTCTTTTTAAATAAACCAAGCCCTGCGACTCGCAAAGTATTTAAAGTTTTTTTTTTGTTGAATCACAAGCAAACTAACGTTCATCAACGTGGGCATACGATTAAATGCGGCTGCGTAACCTTTAAGTAAATATTAAAGACTAATTGACTTCGTAGTAACTTAATATTTTCACAAACGGCTCAAATGCGCGTTTCTCATGTGCGCACTTTTGCGCTAACAACGCATTTTGCGCTTTTCGAGTCACTGTTTTGAAAAGGACAGACTGTGCTGTGATTTGAATAAATGCTTGTTGAATCGGTCTGGTATTCACTTGAAAAACTTACAAAAACAGCCAAGTACCGGTTCGAGTTTACTCCAACTAGAACAGACCAGAATACAGCCAGAAATTATTGCATACACAGGGGTGGGCAACTCATAGAAACGAACTTGAGGGCGGAAGGCCAGCTCTACCACAAGTTAGTTGCGTTTGTACACAACTACTTGGTATTTTGATTGACGAGTTTGCGACTCAACGTTGACCGGTGCATGTGTTGATTTTTTTTTGCAACTTTAAAAACATTATAATCAACATTGTATGTAAAAGTTTTAGGTTCAAACAAAACCTTAAAAAATTAGAGTTTTCAGTTGTAAAACAGTAAAAATAATAACAGAATGATCAAGGACTTCACCAAAGGTAAACAATTTTGGATCGGAATTCACGACAGGATATACGAGGGATCTTTCAACCTGGTAAGCAACGACGCGGTGTTTTGGTCTTACAGGTTCGTTTGACTTAACAATATTCAAATTTCTCAAATTATCCTCGTCGCACGCCAGTTGTTCTTTGCGATTTGTTTTTGTCCTTATTTTAATTGCTGCTCACAAAAGTTTACCGACCGAGCGCTTAGAGTACATCTGGCAATGGTGATGAGTATTAATTAATAGTTTTGTTGATTTTGTGAAGTTCAATAGCACACTTGAAACTTATAAGCAGATTTTTAGATAAAGAAGAGTTTCAACGCTCGGTCAACACTGCAAGGTTTAAAGATGATCGCTTTTTGAATATTTGCTGCAGTGTCATGAAACAGAGCTGATTGAAAAGTTTCAAAAAACAGATGCAAAAGTTAGGCTCACGCTTTTAGTGGGCCGTACCACCTTTTATTAGAAACTGTTAATTTGTTGCGATTAAACGGTCACGCGTCAGTGATTATCGCTTCAAAAGGAACGTGACGTTCTGAAAGTGAGGGGAAGTCGGAGGAGAGATTTCGTTCCCTTAACAGTTTTCTTGATATAAAAATATACCGGTCAAACTTACTTTCGTAACAATAATATTATTCTTATTGAAATGTGCTGCTTAATTTCAGCCGTTTTCAAATTAAAGGGGATGGCTTCAGTTTTTTTTTTGTTTATAACGATAAAATGGTCACATCAACGACTATTGCTTCAAAAGCGATTGCCTTTTACGTCTTCCTGCTACCAGGATTGGTTTTACTAATTTTTAAGCAAAGTTTGAAACAAATCATATTGCTTTAAATTTATGTTTTTTTTTAATTTCCTTAAAAATTAATGAAACTTCTCCTGGTGCCAGGAAGAAAATAAAAATCATTTTTCATCGATGTGTTCCTTTTTTGATGTTCCACAATCAAAAAAATCCTACAAACCGATGAAAAATCGAGCTGACGGCTTCAATTTTGTTTGCGGCTGTCCAAATTTCTCGCACGAACGCTTTTTGTTTTGCGCAGGGCGGCCGCCCCGTTCCAGCGGTGCCGCTCTGGTTTCAGTAACTGCCGGTTTGAAGCAACGCGGTTGTTTTCAGAAATTTATTTTCATGTTTCGAGCTGAAAAATCCGAAAAGTGACGGGTTCACCTGACAATTCCAACGTGAATGACGTGTGTGAAATTTTTTGAAATATATGTGATAAATTGACCTTTTTTTTTCAGGACCGGAAACTTGTGGAAGTGGGGTCCGGGCGAGCCGAACAACGCGGGAAAAGGTCCGGTGAGTGAACATTGTTTGGAAAAAATTCACAAAATAATCCGCGCCGGTTTTCGCCTTTCAAAAGTTTGAGTGCACGGCTGCTCAAACTCCGACTATTTAAATTTAAAAAAAATTGACAATGTTTACCAACAATGTTTCCTGCAAATGTTTGCAAACATTTTTTTTTCACCAAAGCATCAAGTATTTTTTGAGATACGGCTTAAATAAATTAAAACACATAGTTGATTGTAGTAATTTCTAAATGTCTTAAATATGTTTTACATTTTGCCAAAAAGAAAAACTGGCTTGTAGATTTTAATAAGATCTACATATGTATGTTTCCTTTTTTCAATTTTGTATTACTTTTTGAGAAAAAGTATTAAAATTTTTCTTTAAGAATTCAAGTTGTCAGAATTTTAATAGTCCGAATTTGAGTCGTCATGTAACCTAAAAGCTTAAATGGTAAATCGCTCAAAACGGATGTTTGCGCACGACACACTGTTAGCTTGTTTGTCGGGGACTGCGAGTACAAAAAGCGTTAACTTTGTTGCGAAACCAACAAAACAAATTGAACAAACAGCTATTTTTCACCAGCACAACAAGCACCAGCAGGACTGCGTGATCGTGGCGATATTCGATAGTTCCCCGCTGCCGGTCATGGACGACCTTCAGTGCGACGGCAGCAACGACAAGCTCGGAAAGCTGACCGGGCTGTGCGAGATACCCATAAAGTGACAATAAACCTGAAATGAAAAGTGTCTGTTTTTTTTTTAGTTAATTCAATAAATAAGTGTTTAAAGTTTTGAACATGGGGAAGTACCCAGGCTGTGCGAGATACCCATAAAGTGACAATAAACCGTGAAATAAAAAGTGTCTGTTTTTTTCAGTTAATTCAATAAATAAGTGTTTAAAGTTTTGAACATGGGGAAGTACCTTTACTGTGAGAGATACCCATAAAGAGACAATAAACCTGAAATGAAAATTGTCTGTTTTTTTTTTAGTCAATGCAATAACTAAATAAATAAAGTTTTAAACGTTAGAGGGGAGGTGCCTGGACTGCGCGAGATACTTATAAAGTGACAATAAACCGTGAAATGAAATGTTTTTTTTTTTTGTACTTTATGCAATAAATAAGGATTTAAAATTTTGTTATATTAGAGGGGAAGTGCCTGGACTGTGCGAGGCGCATGCTGGGCGAACGAGCGAATTGAAAAGTTTTTTTTTTGTACTTTGTTAGAACATTTTCAGCTTTAAAGGTTCGCCGCGAGTTCGAGCTCGGAAGAACCGAGTTGAAAGTGAGAAGAATTTTTATGCACCAAGTTTGACACAAAGTGCACGAGTTTGAAACATGCGACTTTTCGTTTTTGTCACCGGTTTTTTCGATTGATGGACTTCATTTTTAAGCTACTTTGAAGTTTCGCTTAATTTATGCACGGAACCAACGGGGTGCCAAGTGGTTTGAGCGTGGCGAAGTGACTCGAAAAAACGTCAGCTTCTGTTTCGGTTGAAACAGCACGTTTCGGTTGCTTCTCGATCAAAGTTTCGCTTGAGTGATTTTGAGGTTTGAAGTTTTGGCGGCAATCCGTTTTATAGTGTTGTTTTCAGGATGAAGGTTTAACGAAATCATCTTTGTTAGTAGGCGACTTAGATGTTTTTTTTTGACTTACCAACAAGACCCTGACTAAAAACTAAAAAGACTATAAATGTCTTAAATCTAAACAAATTAACTCAACAATTAAGTTGATTGTTAAGTGAAAGAATTAAAAAAAAATTTTAATATATGTATCATTTGGTACATGATGCGAGAACTAAAAAACGTCTAAATTCTCATTTTTCTATCATTCTAGCACCGACCAATTAAACCAAACTCGAAAAAATAAACATAATTTTATTTGGCATTATCATCATGCCAACAAATTATTTAGAAAATACTTTTCAAGAAACTGATTGTTTTTTGAAATCTCGTCTCAGAAGATCTACAAAATAACGAGTGGCATAAAGTTAAAGAACTTGTGGTAAACAAATCTGTCCCGGCCAAGTTTATCGATGACCTGATACTTGCCAATCTTGTCATTAAAAACAGAGGAAAAAGTAAACTAGGTCAAAGTTATTTGATAAATTGTAAAAAATCTTATCACATGTTAATCAGTTAAAAAAAAAGTAGCAATATTTGTATGATCACTAAAAAAATTAAAACCTAAAATAACTACAATGAACTTATTAAGTTTGGTTCGGTTTTTTCGTGCACCAAGTCCTAGGGAAAAATATGTTAAGCTCTTTTATTTTATTTTTTCAATAAACAAAACATTATTGAAATTGCTAAATAATTTATTTCTAAACTGAATAATTAAAAGTTTTTAGATTTTTCATTGAGGAACTGGAGCAACTTTAATTGTTTAAGTTTATAAACTTTAGAATAGTTATGGTTACCACTTTAACCTTGCCAAAATTTTGTTTACTTGTATTTAATATTTAGTTATGCTTAATCTAAGTTAATAAGGAGGTAAAATATCAATGTTCATACCATGTTTGATAGGCCTTATTTGTCAAAATACCTTTTCGTCATCATAATAAAGACATTAGTTTTTTTTTGATATTATGGAATTAAATTAGTATTTTTAAATAGTTTTAACTTTATAGCAAATAGAAGGAAATAACTTATTCTAAAAAAAGAAATTCATTTTGCTTTAAAAAAATTAAATACTATTAACAATAAAAATATTTACTTGTTATAATCTAAAATGAACTACAACAAAATTAGATCAACAAACATAAAAACTGCTTATTTTAAGAAAAACTAGTGTTATTATTTATGAGATTAAGTTTTTCATAAATATATTTACATATCAATCTGTTGATATATGTAGCCAGCTAAAATCGTTAACAGGAGAAAACTTTCAATAAACAGTATATACTTTTTATTTATTCAGGAAATTTAAACATGTAACTATTTCTACCAAATTTTGATAAAAGCCAGATGAATAGTTAAAACTTATAAATACATACGCAAAGAAGTTAGTTGAAAACTATTTAAAACTGTTTTTTTTTTATAAATTTTTCTAAAGATTGAAATCAGCTTAAAAAATTTAGAAGAAGTGATGCCCGTAACAACACTCTTACCGGTCATACTCATGAGAATTTATATTTTTATTGCTTTGAATAAAACAAACAAAAACAAAAAATGTGTCGAATTGAAGATGTTTTGCTATCTTACCACTGATTAAACCACACTCGGTGATATGTTATTACCACCCAGTATGGGCTTAATCAAGGGTATGATGCAAAGTGTATTGACACTTTAGTGACTGTCATGGGAATCGAACCCAAATCAACTGGATGATCAGCACAACGACCTAACTAACAAAGCTAAGCTGCCACTTATGAACTTAAACCTAAGTGAGCTTATAAACTCAGTAGCTTATACTATTGAGAAAGAACTGAGCCAGGTCTAAAATCCATACATTTGTAGTTCCTGCAAATGTTTACAAACATTTTTTTTTTACCAAAGCATCAAGTATTTTTTGAGATACGGCTTAAATAAATTAAAACACATAGTTGATTTTAGTAATTTCTAAATATCTTAAATATGTTTTACATTTTGCCAAAAAGAAAAACTGGCTTGTAGATTTTAATAAGATCTACATATGTATGTTTCATTTTTTTCAACTTTGTATTACTTTTTGAGAAAAAGTATTAAAATTTTTCTTTAAGAGTTCAAGTTGTCAGAATTTTAATAGTCCGAATTTGAGTTGTCATGTAACCTAAAAGCTTAAATGGTAAATCGCTCAAAACGGAGCTTTGTGCACGACACGCTGTTAGCTTGTTTGTCGGGGACTGCGAGTACAAAAAGCGTTAACTTTGCTGCGAAACTAATAAAACAAATTGAACAAACAGCTATTTTTCACCAGCACAACAAGCACCAGCAGGACTGCGTGATCGTGGCGATATTCGATAGTTCCCCGCTGCCGGTCATGGACGACCTTCAGTGCGACGGCAGCAACGACAAGCTCGGAAGGCTGACCGGGCTGTGCGAGATACCCATAAAGTGACAATAAACCGTGAAATAAAAAGTGTCTGTTTTTTTCAGTTAATGCAATAAATAAGTGTTTAAAGTTTTAAACATGGGGAAGAACCCAGGCTGCGCGAGATACCCATACAGTAGCAATAAACTTGAAATAAAAAATGTCTGTTTTTTTAGTTAATACAATAAATAAGTGTTTAAAGTTTTAAATATGGGGAAGTACCCAGGCTGTGCGAGATACCCATAAAGTGACAATAAACCGTGAAAATAAAAAGTGTCTTTTTTTTAAGTTAATGCAATAATTAAGTGTTTAAATTTTTAAACGTTAGAGGGGAGGTGCATGGACTGTGCGAGATACTTATAAAGTGACAATAAACCGTGAAAATAAAAAGTGTCTGTTTTTTTTTTTACTTTATGCAATAAATAAGGATTTAAAGTTTTGTTACATTAGAGGGGAAGTACCTGGACTGTGCGAGGCGCATGCTGGGCGAACAAGCGAATTGAAATGTTTTTTTTTTTGTACTTTGTTAGAACATTTTCAGCTTTAAAGGTTCGCCGCGAGATTTTGTAAATACTATTAACTTATACAATCTAATTTTTTTAATTAATAGAAATTATTAATCTGAATAGTTTTAATATTTGAAAAGTGTATAATGTAAGGGGAAAGGTCCAACATTTTTTACAAAAATTAACATTGATTGGCTTTTATTTAAAGCATGTAAAGTTTTAAAATTAACATTGTCCCAACCCAGTTTTATAGAATTTAAAAATAATTGTTTTAGATAGAAAATTTAAAATTGGTTAAAAATGATAAAAATTTTTTTTTTTTCAAATTTAAACAGTTTTTGCTTTAAAAAGATTCAAATGTTATTAATGAACTATCTGTAAAAATTTGAAGAAGATAAGTAAAAATAAAGAAGAATATGTTTTTAACTTTTTTTTTGATAACTTGTTTTATAAGGAACGTATTGAGCTCACAAATTTTGTTTATACCTAGAAAGTATTTTTTTTATCTAAAAACATTTGATAGCTAATATAAAAGTCTTCATAACAAGATAACTTGTAATAAGCAATGTTTACCCCCTTATTGCTTTTATGACCTTAAATAGTTTTTTAGATTTTTGGAAGTATCAGTCATAGAATGCTTACATTATTATGTTTTCATAATACAACAGTTTAGCATTTTATGATCATACAATTTTTTTTTGAAAGTTGAGTTCATTAGCACAAAAAAAACAAGGAATATATGTATTTTAGCTATTTTAGTTTTCTAAAAAAATTGCTAATAAAAAATAATCTCGATATGTTTCCATAAGTTGTGAAATGAGTCAAATATTCACGATGACAATTTTTAATAAAGGTCAAATATACACAAAAAGTCACTTTTGCACTGATGGAATTTTTAGCACAATAACATATTTGCCTGATGATGAGTCACTTTTGCACAAAAACAATTTTTCACCAAGGGTCAATTTTGCATAATAGACAATGTTGCACACAATTAAAAAAATATTATTCATAAAATAACCACCATATAGGGGTAAGGGCTAACAGTGATACTAAAAAACATAAAAGAATTAAAGAAACTTTTTTAATAATCTAAAGAAAAATAGTTACCGACTTACAGTGATAGTAAGAATAACAAAAATAGCAGTAAGTAACTATAAAAGATTCAATAGGTGCAAATGTGTCTTTATGCATATTTGACCCGTCCCCATAAAGTGTATTATATAGTATATAATTTACCAGTAATTGGTAATTTAATTTTTAAATAAAACAATTAGACCTCAAATAGCCTTAAAAAGTTATAGAAATTTTTGACTGGTTAAAAAGTATTCGAAATAAGTTTGATTGGTGAAACAATACCTGAAATTCTCAATCATAGCTGTTTGTTAGATAACTTAATAGTCAATTGTGCAATGAAGTAACATTGGCCTGAATATAGATAGTTAAACAGAGGGTTGATGATAAAAAACCCACAGTCTAACTTTTTAAAGCTTTTGTTGCACTTTGATTGTTAACTATTTCCATTTTACAATTTATAACAACTATGAGTAAACTAATGTCCATTATTATTGTAGACTTATTTAAGTTCAAAGTGGTAAAAGATTTTTAAGTAATTTTACGTAGAATAAGTATTAAACTCTTTCTGTTTACCACACTAAAAGTTTAACTTTTTAGGTGTTTATGCTCAAGCAAAAGCATTATCATAAATTTTGGAGTTTTCTTATACAGTTGACAAACAATTTTATTCTTAAGAACAAAAATTATTTTTAATGATGTATTATTTACATTAAGTAATTTAAAGTACTTCTAAGTACAGTTAAAGTAAAGTTTAACATTACATTTTTATAGATATGATAGAGACTACGAAATGAGGAATACATCAGAAAACACCCAGAAATGCTGTTTCTTATTAATGGCTTTATAAAGGTAGTTTATTTGTTTTAAACATGTTTAAGTGTAGCTTGTTGTAAATTTTATACATTTGAATTAAAGTTGGCTAGACTAAGAAATAATTTGTTTGTTACTTTTTGTTTCCTAAGTTTTCAATATAATTACAATCAAAAAATAGTATTTAGAATTTTGGCTAATTGTTTTTTTTTAAATCTAGGAGCTATAGTTTCTTTACCTCTTACACTTCAATTGTCTTAAATTTTTTAATTTACAAGTTAATTCAAACAGCTAAAATTATTAAATCTGCAAAATAGTTTTGTTTATAGCAGCTTTGAAAACAAGGTCAGTTGTGGCAATACACTCGTAGCCACAATCTTTAATAAATTTTGGATGTGGCAGATTTTAATCAGCTAAATCCACACGTATTTAACATACATATATTCCATATTCTTTCTTAAAAATAATTAGGTTTGTTGAGTTTTCAGCTCTACATTTTTGTATACATTGAATATCATAAGAGCACCTGTGGCAAAGTTTGAATTGATTTGAATAAACTTTTAGAGGAGCTTGGCTTATTTTTTGAAAACAACCTTAGCATAACTGTATAGGACCTAAAAATTTAGCCTTGAAGTTTTAAGTCTAAATTAGTTTTACATGTGGTAGTTATAACAAAAATTCATTGTGCAGAATTTAAAATACCTAAAGAAAGTTTCAGAGAAGCTTTCATTTTACCTTACTGAAATTTCTTATTTGTTGTTAGCTTGAAGTTTTTTGAAAAAAAAAAGCATAAGTGCATCAGTGAAAATTTCTTCAAATCAAATTAAATTTCGTAAAATGTTTCTTAGTGATAACTGCCACATCTTAAGTAATTTCAACTTTAAAGTCGACTTTTTATAGTCCTATACATCGGGGTGTTTTCAGAAAAAAACCAAGCCAAGTCTCGCTAAAAGTTAAATCAAATCACTTTGCCCAAGGTGTTCTTATGATAATTCATGTATATAAAAAAATACAGCTAAAAACTAGAAAATAAACCTTTTTATAGCTCCCCAATGTATATACAATGCGTGTGTAAGTGCGTGTATTTATGCTTATCTGCTGTGTGAGCATAATTAATAGTACAAGCTCACATTTGAAAAAAAGTTTTAATAAGAATTACAAGGTAGAATATTAACTTTTGTTTTTATAATAAGTTTATGTTTTAAATAGACAGGGAATTATTGCTTAAGAAGCCGTCAATTTGCATCAGATCGTTTCTTACATTCTGGAAATCCCAAGAGATCAAAGAGTGGGTTTTATAAATATTTAAACTTAATGTTGCAATGTATATAGCTATAGATGCAGGTTGTAAATTCATGTAGTACTTCTGTATTCGGAAAATGTTTTTATTTTATTTTGATAAAACCACCTAAGCTGGTCCTCATTTATCCCTTAACAGGCCGCAGTTTGTCTGGACTCAATCGCGTTTTAATGATTATGTTTTAAAAATTGCTAAAAATGTTTCAGTTCAAAGCTTTTGAGCTGGATTTTCGTTAGATTTTGATTTATAGTTCACATATCATAATTAGTAGTCAACGTAATCTAAATATTAAACTGTTTCGTTAAAGTCACCAAGTTTTATTGCTCATTTCTTACAGTTACACTGTACATAAATTATTGTCTTATATTCAAAAGCCCATTTTACATTAACTTTTCACAGGTAGCCAAGCAACAAGACAATACTCCCACCAAGTGTCAATTCCTATCAACATCTGATGTTTCAACCAATCACATTGACGGATTTTTGTTGAATGAGATTGATGGAGTTTCCACCAAGAAGTTGGTGGATAATTGGATGAAATTTCAGCCAATAACGATTAAGAATCAGATGATACTACCTACAGTTTTTAAAATAGGGGAACTTTTTAACGATTTTTGTTTTTTATGAATAAAATGTTAGATTTTGTTAGCTCTAGTATGTTTAAGTAAAAAATAATTACCTTTGCGAAAATATATTGAACAATTAAAAAATGAAATATTTTTTGTTGGAATTAATACTTTTTTAGTTTATTGAGTTTTTAGTATTTTTTAAACGCTGTCTCTTTAAATTACAATACAAAGTTTTTACGTGTATAATGCTTTAAAATAGTTTTTGAAAATTTTTGTTTAAATTTTAAAAGCAATTAATGATAAAAACCTATGGTCAATCTAGAGCTGTATTAATCACTTTTCACCTTGCTTTAAACTTATTTTTTATTATTAAAATTTATTTTAAAAATTTCCAAATGAAATTACTAGTATACATTTTAATAGTAATATTGTCATAGTATAAAATCTTAACAAGTTTTATTAAGTGCAACAATTTAAAGCAAATAAATATAACAAACATTAGTTTTTGTTGCTATGTTTTTATTGATTTTTTTGTGTATGTAGTGTATTTAACTCATAAAAAAACTCCTTATGTTTGTCTTTGTATTTTTATAGCTTTTCTTATCATTGACCATTCATAAGTTAAGATCAGTTTTCAATGGAATATTTCGAATATACTTTTACTTAATTAAAAATTGCAGTCATCTTTTATTTACTGCTTCAAGTCTAAAATTGAGAATTTTAAATATTTTTACCTTATCATATTTCAATCAGATTTTGTAAAACTTCTCTATTCGTCGGACTAGATTTACCAAAAAAAAGTTATGCAGCCCGGATTAAAAAAAAGAATTATTGTATTGTAAAATTTAATGATACATATATTTTAAAAAGACAAAGTTTAAAGGTGTTCTAAATAAAAAACAAAAAAAAAAGCACCAACACAATCTAAAAATACCAGTAGCGTATTTTTTATAACTTTTATTATAAAGCTAGATTTTCACAATTTACTTCAATCAATAATAACGTTGCAACTCGGAGCTTTCAGTTGGTGGTCTACAAGCCGTACATTGACCACCTTTGATGCTATAAATTTGTCAATAAATTGATACGCTTTAATTGGTACTTTTTTGGGTACTGGTATGTATTGAATAAAGTCATGTTTGCACAAAAACACTTTCACAATCAATTTTGCATGGTCGACTTTTGTGTAACAATGATTAAATTAAGAAAATAAAAGACTGCATTATACTAAAGTCTTGCTGTTTTATAACAACTTTAATAAAATATAAACAAGTATTAGTGTTAAATTTAACGTTAATAAAAATTAAACATAACTTGAATAAAAATTTAACTAAATATAAATACAATAAATTTTAAACATAAGCTGTAAAATTGACTCTTGTGTAAAAGTGGATGCTCATGCAAAAGTTATAACAAGCAAAAATTCCAAACTGAGCAGAAGTTTTTAAAGTCGTTACATACCTGATCAAAAAACCTTTTCTAAAAGTTTTAGCTGTCAAAGTTGTGCTTTGAAGTATCTTTTATTTATTTTGAAGAAAAAAAAACATGCAAAAAAGTACAAGTTTCTCACTTTGTTGGTTGTATGATTTTCTTAAATCGCAATTTTAAGCGAAACTCAGTTTATCAGCCGAAATCAAACAAATAGAAAAAAGTTTATAGAGCGTTTTCAACTTGAGTATTAATTATTGTTACGCGCTTAAAGGTTCTCGGCTCCTACGACGTCATTAGGCGTTCGTTTAACGACTTTTAAGACTTTGACTTAAAATATATTAGATTGCCGCCTCTTTATAAAACAGTTCCGATCTAGCATTTATATTTTTTTCATCACAAACCTGTTGCATTTTTCAATCTGTAACCATAAATGAGATTTTAGTCAAGCATTTTTATAGACTTAAGAAGTTCTATAAAAAAAATAAGTTTTTCACTTTCCTTGTTTTTTACGCTTTCCTGCTGAACTTAAAGCGCTATTGTATTTTTACTTTTTTTTAAGCAACTTATTAACAGACTCAGATGCAGTATGTCCGGAAATAGAAAACGCAATATACAACCTGACTGAGGACGAGATCTTCCCGGGAGTGAAAATGACGTTCGAGTGCGACGACGGGTTCGCCTCCAGAGGCAACTCCACCGTCGAGTGCACTTCCAACGGGTGGTCGGAAAACGCGACCTGCGAAACAGGCGAGTGTTTTCGAAACCGAAAAAATTTATTATTTCGGTGTTTAAACAAAAACCGTCAAAAAGTTTTCTCCTTGGTTTCAGTTAAAGAATAGAATGTGATGCTCGTTTGAGTAATTGAAGAACGCTAAGTTTTTATTAAGAAACTCCACGATATTTTCAAGTTAAAATTATGCTTTTCAAAAATGCAGCTCTAGTCTGTTGAAATAATTAAGTGTTTGTTGCAATTATTTTATTCCAATATTTTTGTTTATTTTTTTAACTTTGCTTCTATTGATTTATTTATAGTATGTTTCAAATTAGCATTGAAATATCGAATAGCAAAACTGTTAATTCAACTTCTTAATTTAAGAAATATGGGTTATAATTGCCGTTTAACATTTTTTGCTTGTATTATTTTATAACTCAAGCTATTACGACCTAACAAAGCTTGTTGTTGCATCAAAACAATGATACTTTTGTTAAACAACTTAACTTTATTGTACCAATAGTATGTGAAGATCCACCAAAAATCAAAAATGGAGAAATAGTTGAGGAAATTGAAAATCTTTTTGTCGGAGACACCGTAGAGTACAAATGCAACAGTGGCCACTTTGCTTACGGAGACAACTCCGACAAGCTTGCAACGGAGTGTCTCAATGACGGGAATTTCACTTTGCAAACAAAAGATTTGGCTCAGTGCGCTAAAATTGGTTAGTTTCGTTTGAAACTCAGTTTGATCAAAGTGTTTTTTCCAAAAGTTTCAAACAAATATTAATCTGTTTTTATACACGTTTTACTAGTTTTGAGCTTCTAAAAAAAGTGTTGTTTTTTGATAAAAGCATGTAGTTATAAGTATTCATAAAAATTTATATCCCGGACAAGATGTTAAAAGGGGTTCGACCAAAAGGTACTTCGTGCACCAGGTTCTAATATTAAGCATTTTTTTGTTTAATAAGCTATAACAGTTTAAGCATCGAAAGTTTCTTTAGTATCATATCTTCACACCAAAGCTTAACCAACTACGGGTTCTTTAGCAAAAAACCTAAAAATATTTTTCTCGTTTCTATCACAGCGTGCAGGCGCCCCGACAAACCGACGGACGGGAGCTTCAACGAACCATTGAGGAGCGAGTACGCCGCGGGGGAGACCGTCGCCTTCACCTGCGCCAGCGACAAGTTCCTCCCGTCGCCCGCCAACGGCCGGATCGAGTGCGGGACGGGCGGTTGGAAGAAGAAGGCCGCCTGCAACCGATGTGGGTTTTGTCGTTTCGTTTTCTTGATTTTTTTTGTTTTAAGCGGCGACGACGTCTTTAAGCGAAACTCAGTTTGTTGCCTAATCTTAAACAACTAGAAAAAAATGTTTACGTTGTGCTTTTAACTTGAGTATGAACTATTGCTACCCGTTACGCATTTAAAGGTTCTCGGATCCTTTGACGTCATTAGACATTTGTTTAAATACTTAAAATATTTTAGATTGCCGCCTTCATAAAACCGCTCTGATCTAGCAACTTGCTCACGCCTTGTAATAATTTCAACGCGTTTTTAATTTTTCTCATCCCAAACCCGTTTTCCAGTCTGCGCCACGGTTCCCAAAGTAAACCTGGCCACCGCCAAGGTCATCGGGTCGACGCCGCCCATCCACGGCACGAGGATCGAGTACCAGTGCAACAGCGGCTACGTCCCGAAAGACAAGCAGTCGGTGGTTTGCGGCGCGGTCAGGAGCGGTCAGATAGTGGTGGACGGCATATTCTGCAACGCAGGTCGGTTTGGGTTAATTTTTACTACCACTGTTACCACTATCCCATATGGTTAAGTTCTCTAGCTCAATGAAAAGTAAATATTTCAATTTAAAGAAATGACTCAAACAAAACATTGAAAATCCATAATACTTTATCATGGCCTCGAGCAAACAAGTTTGTTGGCAGCAAAAAGTCATCATTCATAACTGGGCGGAAAGTAATCTTTGCTTTTATTCTCAGACTGCTTCGAGCTCAAAAAGTCCACCGAGCTCTTCAGCAGCTTCGAGGAGGCGTACGACTGGTGCGTGGACACGTTCGACGGGACCCTGCTGCAGAACACGTTGAAGTTCAAGAACAGGGGCTACCACAAGTGAGTGGTTTGTAAGTTCGTGTACCTGATCGAAAAAGCTCGTCTGAAAATTTTAGTTTTCAAAGTTGTGCTTTGTAGAATTTTTTTTGAAGCTTAAAACAATGCAAAAAAGTAAAATTTTCTCACTTAACAAAAGTTATATACTAACAGTAGTTATAGGTTTACAAAACGGCAAAAGCATAATGTGTTAGATGTACTTTAGCCTTGCGGAAAAGTTTGTGTTTTAATGCAACTGTAACATGTTTAATTAGCCGCGTGATGACGTCATAGGGAGTTAATTGTTTTAATAGGTGTATTTACATTTCCCACCTGCGATTAATTCGGAGCTGCAAAATTGCCATTCGCACCAACTTTCTATTTATACAACTACTTTTATTTTATCAATTTTAATTTACTTCCCTTATTACCCCTATCCCTTACCTCGGAATCGGCATAGGCGGTTCTTGAATTTGTCTGGTTGATGAAATTGATCGCGGGTTGAAGCTGAGCGTTTTAACATACACAAAAAACTGAAAAAATTATTAAAACGGAACAGCGAAGCGTGACGCGGCTGCTCACGTCGCCTTGCATGACGTCACTATGCATGACGTCACGCTCTAGGTTGCCGGTTTTCGACCTTCCGCGCGCCCAAGAAAAACTTCCAAACAAACTAACCTCTGGCCTAGGCAACCCCGCCTCCGCTTAAATCTAGTTATCTGAAGTTTATATAAAGCACTTGTTTCTCAGCGTTAATATTTTAAAGTTTTGTAATTTTTATTGGTGATTCAGTTTAAAAACAATTTTAAAACACGAGTCATTTTACCCGTTTCAAATCAAGGTTGAAGTTTTCTTACAAAAGACTTTAACAGATCTATGTAAAAGTGTTTGTTATAACATGATTAATCTCTATGAAACAAATAAAAAGTTTGTGTTTGAGTCTACTCTTAATTCTTTTATCGACTTTTCAACGCGCAGCCGGATAAGGTATCAGATGGCGAAGTCGCCTTACGGCGCCTGGACGGGAATATGGAACGAATGGTTAAACAAGGGCAGAGGCGCGTACAAGTACATGTTAGGGGGCACGGCGAGCATAAAAACTTTCGGCGACAAGAGCCAGTTCAGGGGCGACGATATCGCTTTCAGGTTAGCGAGGGTGTTTGTCTAACAAAAAAAAATTAAAATACTAAAGTTTTGTAGAAATTAAATCTACTAAACGAAACTTCATACACATAAAATTAATTTTTTTATCTTGAATTTTTCGAATAGATCAGTTTAGGTTCGAATATTTTACTTTTATCTTGCTCAAAGCTTGTTAAGAAAATTAATGTAAACATGTTATTTCATGCTTTTATTCTTGTGTATTACAAATACATTAACGACTTAAAAACTTTATGATAAAAAATACAGTTGGGCTCTATTTTCAATACAAACGACCGTTTGAAACCGCAACGTCGGACACAACTGCCAGCTCTTTACGTTTTCCACGTGATTTTTTTTCCGCAGGTGGTCGCCAGACTCGTTCGACGCGCTCATCCACCTGGAGCTGGTGTGGCACAAGGGAAAGCAAGAATACGTCTTGTTCAACAGGAAGGACGTCCCCAACAAGTGGGCGTACTGCGAAAAGCTGAGGCCGAGATGTTTCACGCGTTCGTTTGTTTTATTAGCAGTTTGCTTCACTCCGATTTTTTTCGTTTGCTTTTTTTAGCGTTGGGTTATTTTAGTTGGAAACTTTTTTGTTTGATTTTCAAGTAAAATCTACGGCGAGAACGCGCAAGTTGCCGCCCCAAAGTTTGCGATTTAAATTTGTTCCGAGCCAACTATTAGTTGTTCTTGGTTTACTTTAAATAGCAGCGCAAAAATGAGTGACGTGATTTTAAATTTAATGCTTTTGTAAAATTATTATTCAACGATAAAAATTAAAACGAGGGGTATAAGCTCGTTTTGAATCAGCTGTTATTTGCTCTTCATTCAGTCTAAGTCAGCGCAAAAGTGTCGAAATATTTAAAAACCATTTTCAATGTTCCTTGTGCGACAAGCAGCGCATCCCAGTTTACATTCTTCGCTTGTGAATTAAATCCGTGCTTTTTGAATTAAAATAGCAAACATGCAAAAATTCTTTTTAAATAAACCAAGCCCTGCGGCTCGCAAAGTATTTAAAGCTTTTTTTTTGTTGAATCACAAGCAAACTAACGTTCATCAACGTGGGCATAACGATTAAATGCGGCTGCGTAACCTTTAAGTAAATATTTAAGACTAATTGACTTCGTAGTAACTTGATATTTTTACTAACGGCTCAAGTGCGCGTTTCTCATGTGCGCACTTTTGCGCTAACAACGCATTTTGCGCTTTTCGAGTCGCTGTTTTAAAAATGACAGACTGTGCTGTCATTTGACTAAATGCTTGTTGAATCGGTCTGGTATTCACTTGAAAAACTTACAAAAACAGCCAAGTACCGGTTCGAGTTCACTCCAACTAGAACAGACCAGAATACAGCCAGAAATTATTGCATACACAGGGGTGGGCAACTCATAGAAACGAACTTGAGAGCGGAAGGTCAGCTCTACCACAAGTAAGTTGCGTTTGTACATAACTACTTGGTATTTGATTGACGAGTTTGCGACTCAACGTTGACCGGTGCATGTGTTGATTTTTTTTTGCAACTATAAAAACATTATAATCAACATTGTATGTAAAAGTTTTAGGTTCAAACAAAACCTTAAAAAATTAGAGTTTTCAGTTGTAAAACAGTAAAAATAATAACAGAATGATCAAGGACTTTACCAAAGGTAAACAATTTTGGATCGGACTTCACGACAGGATATACGAGGGATCTTTCAACCTGGTAAGCAACGACGCGGTGTTTTGGTCTTACAGGTTCGTTTGACTTAACAATATTCAAATTTCTCAAATTATCCTCGTCGCACGCCAGTTGTTCTTTGTGATTTGTTTTCGTCCTTATTTTAATTGCTGCTCACAAAAGTTTACCGACCGAGCGCTTAGAGTACATCTGGCATTGGTGATGAGTATTAATTAATAGTTTTGTTGATATTTGTGAAGTACAATAGCACACTTGAAACTTATAAGCAGATTTTTAGATAAAGAAGAGTTTCAACGCTCGGTCAACACTGCAAGGTTTAAAGATGATCGCTTTTTAAATATTTGCTGCAGTGTCATGAAACAGAGCTGATTGAAAAGTTTCAAAAAAAAAAACAGCTGCAAAAGTGAGGCTCACGCTTTTAGTGGGCCGTACCGCCTTTTATTAGAAACTGTTAATTTGTTGCGATTAAACGGTCACGCGTCAGTGGTTATCGCTTCAAAAGGAACGTGACGTTCTGAAAGTGAGGGGAAGTCGGAGGAGAGATGTCGTTCCCTTAACAGTTTTCTTGATATAAAAATATACCGGTCAAACTTACTTTCGTAACAATAATATTATTCTTATTGAAATGTGCTGCTTAATTTCAGCCGTTTTCAAATTAAAGGGGATGGTTTCAGTTTTTTTTTTTTTTTGTTTATAACGATAAAATGGTCACATCAACGACTATTGCTTCAAAAGCGATTGCCTTTTACGTCTTCCTGCTACCAGGATTGGTTTTACTAATTTTTAAGCAAAGTTTGAAACAAATCATATTGCTTTAAACTTATGTTTTTTTTTAATTTCCTTAAAAATTAATGAAACTTTTCCTGGTGCCAGGAAGAAAATAAAAATCATTTTTCACGATGTGTTCCTTTTTTGATGTTCCACAATCAAAAAAATCCTACAAACCGATGAAAAATCGAGCTGACGGCTTCAATTTCGTTTGCGGCTGTCCAAATTTCTCGCACGAACGCTTTTTGTTTCGCGCAGGGCGGCCGCCCCGTTCCAGCGGAGCCGCTCTGGTTTCAGTAACTGCCGGTTTGAAGCAACGCGGTTGTTTTCAGAACTTTATTTTCATGTTTCGAACTGAAAAATCCGAAAAGTGACGGGTTCACCTGACAATTCCAACGTGAATAACGTGTGTGAAATTTTTTGAAATTTATGTGATAAATTGACCTTTTTTTTTCAGGACCGGAAACTTGTGGAAGTGGGGTCCGGGCGAGCCGAACAACGCGGGAAAAGGTCCGGTGAGTGAACATTGTTTGGAAAAAAATCACAAAATAATCCGCGCCGGTTTTCGACTTTCAAAAGTTTGAGCGCACGGCTGCTCAAATTCCGACTGTTTAAATTAAAAAAAAAATTGAAAGGGCCGCAACTAAAAAATACAATGAATATTTGACAAATACTAAAAATACATTTGTAGTTCCTGCAAATGTTTACAAACATTTTTTTTTCACCAAAGCATCAAGTATTTTTTGAGATACGGCTTAAATAAATTAAAAAACATAGTTGATTGTAGTAAATTCTAAATATCTTAAATATGTTTTACATTTTGCCAAAAAGAAAAACTGGCTTGTAGATTTTAATAAGATCTACATATGTATGTTTCATTTTTTTCAACTTTGAATTACTTTTTGAGAAAAAGTATTAAAATTTTTCTTTAAGAATTCAAGTTGTCAGAATTTTAATAGTCCGAATTTGAGTTGTAATGTAACCTAAAAGCTTTAATGGTAAATCGCTTAAAACGGAGCTTTGCGCACGACACACTGATAGCTCGTTTGTCGGGGACTGCGAGTACAAAAAGCGTTAACTTTGTTGCAAAAACTTATAAAACAAATTGAACAAACAGCTATTTTTCACCAGCACAACAAGCACCAGCAGGACTGCGTGATCGTGGCGATATTCGATAGTTCCCCGCTGCCGGTCATGGACGACCTTCAGTGCGACGGCAGCAACGACAAGCTCGGAAGGCTGACCGGGCTGTGCGAGATACCCATAAAGTGACAATAAACCGTGAAATAAAAATTGTCTGTTTTTTTAAGTTAATGCAATAAATAAGTGTTTAAAGTTTCAAATATGGGAAAGTACCCGGGCTGTGCGAGATACCCATAAAGTGACAATAAACCGTGAAAATAAAAAATGTCTGTTTTTTTTTAGTTAATGCAATAAATAAGTGTTTAAAGTTTTAAATATGGGGAAGTACCCAGGCTGTGCGAGATACCCATAAAGTGACAATAAACCGTGAAATAAAAAGTGTCTGTTTTTTTTAGTTAATGCAATAAATAAGTAAATAAAGTTTTAAATATAGGGAAGTACCCAGGCTGTGCGAGATACCCATAAAGTAGCAATAAACCGTGAAATAAAAATTGTCTGTTTTTTTAAGTTAATGCAATAAACAAGTGTTTAAATTTTTAAACGTTAGAGGGGAGGTGCCTGGACTGCGCTAGATACTTATAAAGTGACAATAAACCTGAAATAAAAAGTGTCTGTTTTTTTTAGTTAATGCAATAAATAAGGATTTAAAGTTTTGTTATATTAGAGGGGAAGTCCCTGGACTGTGCGAGGCGCATGCTGGGCGAACGAGCGAATTGAAATTTTTTTTTTGTACTTTGTTGGAACATTTTCAGCTTTAAAGGTTCGCCGCGAGTTCGAGCTTGAAAGAACAAAGTTGAACGTGAGAAGAATTTTTATGCACCAAGTTTGACACAAAGTGCACGAGTTTGAAACATGCGACTTTTCGTTTTGTCATCGGTTTTTTCGGTTGATCGACTTCTTTTTTAAGCTACTTTGAAGTTTCACTTAATTCATGACACTGCACGGAACCAACGGGGTGCCAAGTGGTTTGAGCGTGGCGAAGTGAATTGAAAAAACATCAGCTTCTGTTTCGGCTGAAGAAGTACGTTTCGGTTGCTTCTCGATCAAAGTTTCGTTTGAGTAATTTTAAGGTTTGAAAGATCGGCGGCAATCCGTTTTATAATGTTGTTTTCAGGATGAAGGTTTAACGAAATCATCTTTGTTAGTAGGCAACTTAGATGTTTTTTTGACTTACCAACAAGACCCTAACTAAAAGCTAAAAGACTGTAAATAGCTTATATCTAAACAAATTAACTCATTAATCAAGTTGATTGTTAGTGAAAGAATTAAAAAAAATTCTTAATACATGTATCATTTGTGACATGATGCGAGAACTAACAAAACGTCTAAATTCTCATTTTTCTATGGGCTCTAGCACCGACTAATTAAACCAAATTCGAAAAAATAAACATAATTTTATTTAGCATTGTCATCATGATAACAAATA
>NW_028139416.1:0-79592 GCF_965202585.1 Thalia democratica
AATGTCACAATAAATTTATGAAAAGTATTTATATTTTATAAATCAAAAACAAATTATGATGTTTTTAATGAATATGTTTTCAGTTTAAGTTTTATCAACGAGTATTATTATATTTTTGAAATCTGTTTAAAAATTATAGATATTTAGATGGTTTTTAAATTAGTACATAACGAGTAGTTGAAGCTGTGTTTTTCTTTAATTTAAGTTTTTATTTATGCTAAAAAAAAAGTTTTTAGAATTTTTATACGGTAAGTTATACATTTAAACTTTATCATATAAAAAAGTTTTTTAAAATTTCCTAATTGTTTTTGTACTACTCTTACAAATTTTATATCTTTTTATTAAAGAACCTGATTTTAAGTTAAACAGCATGTATTTTATGATTATTTTATCATTTAGTATATCATACATGCTGTACCGTATTTTAAAAAAATGTAGTATTGTTTTAAAATAAAAATACATTTCTGTTGTTTTAAAGTATTGCTTAAAATACATTTTTAATAGTTTTGTTCTGATTACCGCTATGTTTCGTTAAAGTAAAAAAACTGAAAGTTTAGAAACGATGATCGATTTTAAAATTATGTCAAACGTGAAGATTATTAAACAGTTTTACTTACATTTACACTTTTAAAGTTTTTTATTCTATACTTTTCAAAAACTAATATAAAATATTAAATTAAATCAAACTGTGAGACCTAACACTAGAATTGTTTGATATTTTCTTAGAGTATTGCTATGTTGCTTAAAGATAAGTTTTAAGAAATTTTACTATTTTGAATATGACAGCTACTGACAAAAAAACGATAATGTCCCGATCGACTAAGGATTAAGTGTGACGTTTGAAATTTATAGGTACAGTTATTTTTTAATTTTTAACGTTTTTATTTTCAACATGGTTTTGGATCTTTGTTTATAATATTTTACTGCTAAGGTAAACTAATAAATAGCAGCACATTACCTTAACCTTTATACCTTACCAGGTTTACCCAAAATTCATGATTTATTCCCTTACCTCTAACCACACTTTCCCAGAAGAATAAGAGTAAAATAAAAACTAAACTTATTAGATTTAATTTAAAATAAAGATAAGTGAAATATTTCCCAACCAAAAGCGCCTTGAGCTTGCAGATAACAACAAAACTTCAGCTAAAAAATAAAAAATAAAATTTAAAACATTAATAAAAGTTAGTTAATTTTTTTAAAATTTTGCACTAACTACAATAGATATATCATTTTTTAAACGTTTAGTAATGAGCATAAACATGTTTAGTTATAATTTTTTACGTTATTTCTTAAGTAAGCATGTTTTACTATATTTTCAATTTAGTTGTTGCTTGCTTGTAAACTTATCTTTAATTATATTGAAGTAATTCCAATAGCTATTAAGTTTAAATAAACTAATAACCTAAAGCAAAATTAAGTTCCTTTTTTGAAGCAGAATGCTGTTTAGTTATTAGAAGAACTTAATGTTGTTTTTCTATTGAAATACATATTATACACTTAAGGGTAAATACTATATTAAAAACTTAATTTAGCTATATCTCAAAAAACACTTTACAAGTTTTAGATTAATTAAAAAGCGTTTGTAGTTAATTTATAAAGTTAGAATCGTGTTTTTTTAATACTTATTAAATTTTGAGATATGGTCTTAATCATTTTTTCTTATGAGTTTCAGTTGTCGAAGTTAATAAAGTGGTGCCCTCTTTAAATTGATATAACATATAATGAAAATTAATATAATTCTAATTGATATAATTTATATACCTAAATAACATAAATAACAAAGAAGCAAAAAATGCTTTTGTTTTTAAAATATTTTACTATCGTTTTTCAAGTAGATGAAAATCTATTTAAAATATTATTACAAGAAGAATTAAACTATTTTAAACGAATATGTATGCATACTCTAAAAAAACCAAAAATAATGACTCAGAATAAAATTTATTTTTGAAAAACTAAATAAAAACAATAGCTGATTAGAATAATCAAAACATGATTAAACCTTGTTGGACGATACTAAATTAATAAATAGTTACCAATGTACACATATAGTTTACAGTTTTAAGTTATTTGTATTAAATTGTTAATTTTGAATCACTATATGTTTTGTGATACTTTATACAATTTTAATACTAAATCTAAGTTTTATTATTTGGCACTTTATAAAACTAAAGTAGCGTGCTTTTAATTTTCAACAGTGAAAAGGTTAATCCTTAAAAAAACTTTTAAAATATGAACTTTGAATATTCATTGAGTAATTAGCAATAGTTTTTTTCGTGGTTATATATTGATTTTTTGATTTATATGATAATAATCTTTTTCACAATATATGTATTTATAATTTTGTG
The DNA here is from genome assembly GCF_965202585.1 of Thalia democratica. Classification (NCBI taxonomy): domain Eukaryota; kingdom Metazoa; phylum Chordata; class Thaliacea; order Salpida; family Salpidae; genus Thalia; species Thalia democratica. The sequence goes on from NW_028139416.1 coordinate 2,349, forward strand.
ATTTAGAACTATTATTACTTAGAAGCTAAGTTTAGAACTTCTAAACGGTGTTTCGATGTAAGTTAAAAGTATATTAATTTTATAAATGAAAATAATTCATACAAATTTCATTCAGTTATTTCTAAAACTATTTAATGACTTTCATTGCTGAGCTACATTTACCTATAAATAATTTTTAAAAAATGGTTTTTAAGAAAATTTAGAACAGTAAGTTTACAAATTAAAGTGTATAATAATATGATCAAATATATTTTTTATTTAACTTTGGTGTATAATGGTTAATGTTAATTTTTTTACTACTTTCTGGTAAAAGTATAGTTTTTGCTTTAATAAAACTTATAAAATTATCAATAATAAACAGTGTAAAATATAGGTATTACTACTGAAATTTTGTTAAATTGGAAGTCTAACACAACTATGAACTACAGTTATAACTAGTTTATTATTATTATTTGAAGAACTTCGTATAAAAGTGTAAATTTTGATCTTATAAAATTTAAAGGGTCTAGGTTAGAAAATAATTTTAGTAGTATATACTTTAAAAAAGTATTCCTAAATATATTCATTTTAAAATTTACAAAAAAAATTAAAAATTAAAACTAAGTTGTTGATGCTTTCGAAAATTATATGACTCTGAATATAAGCTACAATTTCAGCTAATTCATACTAAATGAACTTTTTATGCTTGTAAAAAAAAATTTAACTGTTCTCATAAATTTTCATACTTTATTTATTTAAACTTCGTAGAATTAAACAGTTTTTAATCACAATTTATTAAGACGAAGAATATCATATGTTCAGTGTGAAAAATTTGTTTTGGTATTTTTATATAAGAGTCTTATTTATATATCGAAAAGATTTTACAAAACAACTACCGATTTTTAAACAAAATAGTTTTAATGAGTCATGTTTAAAACAACGTTATCTTTAAAATAAAAAATTATAACTGAAAAAGGCAAAATACAGATATTAAAATTCTAACTTTTTTTTGCTTTTTTAGCTTTATTGTGTTTAAAATGAAGTTCAAAATAACAGTCATGACATTTTTCCAATTTGTTCCGAAAGACTTGGACAAATACGATCCGAAACCGTTTTTTGAAGTGGAGGTTTCTGGCTCCAACACCGTCGCTGATTTTCACTCCAAGCTCACTGAAATGAATGACTTGAGAGATTCCGACTTCGTGGCTGAGTATTACAGAGATGGATTCAATGTTGGTGAGAAGCTAAAATGCGATGAAAAAATTGAGGATGGTGCAACTGTGTATGTTGTATTCACTACTAAAAAGAAACTGAAAGAAGTTGAATATGATACCAGATACAAGGATGTTAAAAGCGAATTTGACGATATGTTTGATGATTTTATTAAAAATCAAAAGAAATAATTACTCTGTTGATTTGTGAATTATTGTTGAGTTTTTGAAAAAATAATAGTTTGTTGATTTCATATTTTACGTTGAACATCGATGACTTTTGTTGTGAAACATTACCTGAAATTAAATCTCTACTTATAAACTTATAAATGTTTAATTATTTTGCGTATATTTATAGGATGACATTGAAGCAGTAAGAGTGTCAACATGCCGTAACAAAAGTTGCGACGGAGTTATCAAGCCTGACGTCATTTTGTTCCAAGAGTCTCTTGATAAATCAATTTTTGATTATGAAAAGTGGCAGTTTTCTCCAGAAGTGAAAGAAGTTTTGTCCAAATGCGATCTTCTCATTGTGATGGGAACCTCTTTACAGGTGAGTAAAGCATGACATGCAAAGAAATGTTTTTTTTTTTTAATTGTTGAACAACGACGTTTCTGGTTGGTAACAAATTTTTTTATTTTAATTTTGTTCAGGCTTGAAACTTTAGAGAAATGTACAAACTTTTTCCTTAATATGTAACTAACAGGTTCCACCGATAAATCTATTGGTTGAAGAAGTGTCTAATGTTTGCCCGAAACTTCTAATCAACAACCATGCAACAAAATTCTTTGAGACCAACACACAGGCTCCACACAAAAAGATGGTTATGAAAGGTGACATTGATGAATTTTGTACAATCCTGAACAAGATGATTTAAAAATAATCGCTATTGTTTCAACGTGTCATACCCCAAGCATAATATTTGCTGACGTTTTTAATTTTTCGCTAATTAGCCAGTTTTTATTTTGTAAACTCTATATTTAATGGTTTTAGTAAAATAGTTGTAAAGTTAGTTTTCTCTAAAAAAAAATTGTTCCTGGGTATGACATAGACTGCTAATTTATTTTCTTTACCGTTGTGAAAACAAATCTTCTTTTTTAATTAGACGTAAAAATTAAAATGAAGTTATATTTTGCCTAAAATTCTGCCATATTTTGAATAATTTTTCGAAATGAAATTAATATGATGATAAATATGAATGTTAAAATTTTCTAGCTTACAAAATTGTTTTAATTGTGTAGTTTTTAAACATACAGTTAAATGTATGACTTAAATTTAAATTTTTCTAAAATAATTTGCGGTCTTTTTTTATTCCATGGAGTTTCTAGGCACAACTTAGCATTTTTTGTGTTTTTTAGGATAATAAATGTTAGGTAATTTTTTTTTGATTTGTGTCAACTTGTTAAATCGTTGCACAATAAACTGTTTTTCAAATGTGATGATCTCTTTATTTTAAGTCATGGTTAATAAATTAAGTTTTCATTAAACGTTTCTGTAGTAGAATATTAAAGTTCTGTAACTATTGTTCTACTTTAATACAAAACTAGTTGATACAATAGAAAATCATTCTTCGTATTGGATTTTAATATCTATTATCAAACTTAGTAAATGCAAATAATAACTTGAAGGTTTAAACATCAAGTTAAAAATATTTTTGTATTTTAATTTTAAACCTATTTGTAAAAGAACATAAAGAACAACAAAACTATTTCGATAAAAATACTTTATAACTTATGAATGAATAAAAATATGTTTATTATGATCGAGTCATAGATAGTGAATGATTGATATGTTGTAGTCGAAAAATTTTAATTATTATTTGAACTTCTCTCTTTATCAGGTCAGATGTGATTGCTTTTTACACATAGAAAAATAATTAAAGATAGACCTTAACAGACTACTTTAATTACTTAAGTTACTAGATTTTAGAATAATGTTTTCAAAGATTAAATTGAAACAATATAATTATTTACTCAAAATTTAAGACATACTACACTTGTAAGTTCTACTTATATTATCTTATTTTATATATATAGTAAGGAACCTTAAAGTTAAAATATACGTCCTAAAGCAAATAAAATTTCAGAAACCAGATCTTGCTTGGGAGTTTTACTCATTCTTAATTTAGACCAGGGTTTCCCTATGTATTTTTTCCATTTAGCCCCTTTGACGAAATAAAAAAAGAAGCTATGGCCCCCTTTGAAAAGATTTCTCAAAATACTTTCCCTGAATATGCCAAAGACCTTTTTAATTTCCGTCTATAAATTAAGGTCAGCTTCAGTAGTGAGGTTTTGTATTTATTTTTATTTATAATATTGTACTGATAAGGTAAACTGATAAAAGAGCAGCACATTAACATCATCTTAACCTCTACCCCTAACCAGGTTTATTAAAATTTTATAATATACTCTTACCTCTAAACAACCTTACCCAGGAGTGTAACAACAAAATCAAAATTAAAATTATAAAATTAAGCTTATAATAAAGATAAGTGAAAATTTATCCAACCCGAAGCCCATTGAGCTTGCAGATAGCAACAAAACTTCAGCTAAAAACAATAAAACAAAATTTAAAACGTTATCGAAAAGTATTTAAATTTTTTAACTCTGTATATATTTTTTAATGTTATGCACTAACTTTGATTAAATTAAACCTTTTCTTTGATTAAATCAAATTGACTTTTTTAGAACAAATTTTTATTAAACTTTATTTTAGGTTTGTTTTAGTAAACTTCTATTAGTTTTAATATTCAACACCATAAACATTTCAGGTCAATTACATTTATGCTGCAATAAACATGTAAATAAATGTTTATACGGACACCAAGGGGTAACTTAACTTTACAAACTGTATTAACACGAGCAAAAGTACTTATGAAACTGTGAGTCAAAGTAAGTATTGTTTAATTAACTGTAAAAGAACTAATTAAATTAATGGAATTTATAAAAAAGTTGTCTTCTTCTAAGTAGACTGTAGTTATTTAAATTTATGCAAATTTTTATGCAACAAAATTGAATGATAATAAACGAGTAAAACATTTTTTTGGAATTTTTTTCTTTTTTTTTTTAAACTTGCCAATAATTAAAAATAAGCATTTCCATCGTTCTTTGCGGAAAATGTTATGCTTAAAAACACCAAAAAAGTTATTAAAACGATGAAAAATAAGCAAAATGGAGCTTTAAAACTTCAAAGCTTTGAATTTGAACTATTTAGTTTTTCTAATACCTTTCAAACTTATATGTTTTTGCACTTGAAAGCCACATGTTTGACCAACTTTGAAGTCTTCTACTTTCCATAACTTGGATAAATGTCACATTTCAACACAATTTTCAACTTCTGCTAGAAGCTTCTTGTATCAACAATGGGGAGTTTCCAAGTTTTGTGATTTTTGTTTCTTTTCAGAGATTTTCAACGCAAATTTGGAGAAATAACTAGAAATTTCAAACGAACAATGTTTAAGCGTTGACTAAGTAATCGACGGTTTTCAAAATGAGAGTTACTATAAAAGAAATGTTAAGCATATTAATTCTCAATATGAACTACTATATATTTTTAGAAGTATGGACATGGACAACTCGAGCAATTCATCTGAAGAAAATGAGAGCATATATCGGCTATAAATTAACTTTGATCCTTTAAAGCAGAAAAAGTAAAAGATGACTATTGCGTGCTAACTGATGCAACCGTTCGAGAGGTAGATAACAAGACACGTGACCTGAGCAAACTCCTTCGTAAAGCCAACAAGTGTTTGTCGAGCCCGCAGTTAAACTGGAAAACAAAAGCAGTTCTCGGTTGCTGTCGAAAGCTAGTTTGCGTCTTTCTACTGTGCTTAAAATTGCTGAAGCTTGCAGTAAGATGTTACAAGAGAGAGAGAGAGTATGATAGTCATACATACGTAACTAAAGATACTAGTGTCTTTCAAATTAATTGACAGCAAATTTATGCTTAGATATAAGACATTAGAAAACATATAATATACATTAACAATCGTGAAGACTTAAACCTTGGCTTAAATGGCACTACAAAAACTGTTATTTAAAACAACTCAAATATAACCTCAAGTTAGAACGTTAAATGTTTGTATCTGTTAGTTTAAGTAAGATACACCTTATCCATTACTTATTATGTACATACAATTAGTCTTATTTGAAACAATAATTTACAATCCAAAAGATATGTCCATATACAACTAATGTGTAAGTAAAAATTACTAAGTTTATATTGTATGCTTAGTGAGGTCATGACGTAATAATTGTAAGTAGGAATGCAATTTTAATGAATCTCGTTTGTAATTTAATTTAAATTTCAGGTATATTTTGTGTACTCGATTATGGAGCATATCATAATTCGTTAAACTTGAGGTCTAAATTAAACTTTATGTTTTTTATGAATAGTATACTTTTATCAACAAAATGCGTTTAATGCAATTTTAATGAATCTCGTTTGTAATTTAATTTAAATTTCAGGTATATTTTGTGTACTCGATTATGGAGCATATCATAATTCGTTAAACTTGAGGTCTAAATTAAACTTTATGTTTATTATGATTAGTATATTTTTATCAACAAAATGCGGTTAATGCAATTTTAATGAATCTCGTTTGTAATTTGATTAATATTTCAAGTATATTTTGTGTACTCGATTATGGAGCATATCATAATTCGTTAAACTTGAGGTCTAAATTAAACTTTATGTTTATTATGATTAGTATACTTTTATCAACAAAATGCGGTTAATGCAATTTTAATGAATCTCGTTTGTAATTTAATTTAAATTTCAGGTATATTTTGTGTACTCGATTATGGAGCATATCATAATTCGTTAAACTTGAGGTCTAAATTAAACTTTATGTTTATTATGATTAGTATACTTTTATCAACAAAATGCGTTTAATGCAATTTTAATGAATCTCGTTTGTAATTTAATTTAAATTTCAGGTATATTTTGTGTACTCGATTATGGAGCATATCATAATTCGTTAAACTTGAGGTCTAAATTAAACTTTATGTTTATTATGATTAGTATACTTTTATCAACAAAATGCGGATAATGCAATTTTAATGAATCTCGTTTGTAATTTAATTAAAATTCCAGGTATATTTTGTGTACTCGATTATGGAGCATATCATAATTCGTTAAACTTGAGGTCTAAATTAAACTTTATGTTTATTATGATTAGTATACTTTTATCAACAAAATGCGGTTAATGCAATTTTAATGAATCTCGTTTGTAATTTAATTAAAATTCCAGGTATATTTTGTGTACTCGATTATGGAGCATATCATAATTCGTTAAACTTGAGGTCTAAATTAAACTTTATGTTTATTATGATTAGTATACTTTTATCAACAAAATGCGGTTAATCCTATTTTAATGAATCTCGTTTGTAATTTAATTTAAATTTCAGGTATATTTTGTGTACTCGATTATGGAGCATATCATAATTCGTTAAACTTGAGGTCTAAATTAAACTTTATGTTTATCATGATTAGTATACATTTATCAACAAAATGCGGTTAATGCAATTTTAATGAATCTCGTTTGTAATTTAATTTAAATTTCAGGTATATTTTGTGTACTCGATTATGGAGCATATCATAATTCGTTAAACTTGAGGTCTAAATTAAACTTTATGTTTATTATGATTAGTACACTTTTATCAACAAAATGCGGTTATTGCAATTTTAATGAATCTCATTTGTAATTTAATTTAAATTTTAGGTATATTTTGTGTACTCGATTATGGAGCATATCATAATTCGTTAAACTTGAGGTCTAAATTAAACTTTATGTTTATTATGATTAGTATACTTTTATCAACAAAATGCGGTTAATGCAATTTTAATGAATCTCGTTTGTAATTTAATTAAAATTTCAGGTATATTTTGTGTACTCGATTATGTAGCATATCATAATTCGTTAAACTTGAGGTCTAAATTAAACTTTATGTTTATCATGATTAGTATACTTTTATCAACAAAATGCGGTTAATGCAATTTTAATGAATCTCGTTTGTAATTTAATTAAAATTTCAAGTATATTTTGTGTACTCGATTATGTAGCATATCATAATTCGTTAAACTTGAGGTCTAAATTAAACTTTATATTTATTATGATTAGTACACTTTTATCAACAAAATGCGGTTAATGCAATTTTAATGAATCTCGTTTGTAATTTAATTAAAATTTCAGGTATATTTTGTGTACTCGATTATGGAGCATATCATAATTCGTTAAACTTGAGGTCTAAATTAAACTTTATGTTTATTATGATTAGTATACTTTTATCAACAAAATGCGGTTAATGCAATTTTAATGAATCTCGTTTGTAATTTAATTTAAATTTCAGGTATATTTTGTGTACTCGATTATGGAGCATATCATAATTCGTTAAACTTGAGGTCTAAATTAAACTTTATGTTAATTATGATTAGTATACTTTTATCAACAAAATGCGGTTAATGCAATTTTAATGAATCTCGTTTGTAATTTAATTAAAATTTCAAGTATATTTTGTGTACTCGATTATGGACCATATCATAATTCGTTAAACTTGAGGTCTAAATTAAACTTTATGTTTATTATGATTAGTATACTTTTATCAACAAAATGCGGTTAATCCAATTTTAATGAATCTCGTTTGTAATTTAATTTAAATTTCAGGTATATTTTGTGTACTCGATTATGGAGCATATCATAATTCGTTAAACTTGAGGTCTAAATTAAACTTTATGTTTATTATGATTAGTATACTTTTATCAACAAAATGCGGTTAATGCAATTTTAATGAATCTCGTTTGTAATTTAATTAAAATTTCAAGTATATTTTGTGTACTCGATTATGGAGCATATCATAATTCGTTAAATTTGAGGTCTAAATTAAACTTTATGTTTATCATGATTAGTATACATTTATCAACAAAATGCGGTTAATGCAATTTTAATGAATCTCGTTTGTAATTTAATTTAAATTTCAGGTATATTTTGTGTACTCGATTATGGAGCATATCATAATTCGTTAAACTTGAGGTCTAAATTAAACTTTATGTTTATCATGATTAGTATACTTTTATCAACAAAATACGGTTAATGCAATTTTAATGAATCTCGTTTGTAATTTAATTAAAATTTCAAGTATATTTTGTGTACTCGATTATGGAGCATATCATAATTCGTTAAACTTGAGGTCTAAATTTAACTTTATGTTTATTATGATTAGTATACTTTTATCAACAAAATGCGGTTAATGCAATTTTAATGAATCTCGTTTGTAATATTGTAATGTTTTTTTAATAAAAATATACTATTCATCACAAATATAAAGTTTAATTTAGACCTCAAGTTAAACGAACTATGAGTTACCTCATAATCGAGTATCACAAAATATACATGAAATTTAAATTAAATTACAAACGAGATTCATTCAAACTGCTTAAAGCACGTTTTTTAATAAAAATATACTATTTATTACAAATATAAAGTTTTATAAAGACCTTAAGTTAAACGAACTATGAGTTACCCCATAATCGAGTATCACAAAATATACATGAAATTTAAATTAAATTACAAACGAGATTCATTCAAACTGCTTAAAGCACGTTTTTTAATAAAAATATACTATTCATCACAAATATAAAGTTTCATTTAGACCTTAAGTTAAACGAACTATGAGTTACCCCATAATCGAGTATCACAAAATATACTTGAAATTTAAATTAAATTACAAACGAAATTCATTCAAACTGCTTAAAGCACGTTTTTTTAATAAAAATATACTATTCATTACAAATATAAAGTTTCATTTAGACCTCAAGTTAAACGAACAATGAGTTACCCCATAATCGAGTATCACAAAATATACTTGAAATTTAAATAAAATTACAAACGAAATTCATTCAAACTGCTTAAAGCACGTTTTTTAATAAAAATATACTATTCATTACAAATATAAAGTTTCATTTAGACCTTAAGTTAATCGAACTATGAGTTACCCCATAATCGAGTATCACAAACTATACTTGAAATTTAAATTAAATTACAAACGAGATTCATTCAAACTGCTTAAAGCACGTTTTTAAATAAAAATATACTATTCATCACAAATATAAAGTTTCATTTAGACCTCAAGTTAAACGAACTATGAGTTACCACATAATCAAGTATCACAAACTATACTTGAAATTTAAATTTAATTACAACAAAAAAGTAAGTTGAAGTGTTAATTATAGAATAATACCAGAATGTCTACTACAAAATTGTATCATTTGTAGTACGCAAAACACAGGATACATACTATAAAACATAAAACTTTAATTTGAATTTAAATATTGTAATATTTAATATTGAGTCGAAAATAAACACCAAAATTAAATAGTTAAAAAAAGACCTTTCGTTACCATGATAATGCATACAATTTGTAGAACTTTATGTGGACTAAAACTAGAAAAAATCACATAAACCAGCGCAACAATATGATAATTAATGATTAAGTATTATTAAGACTTGATTGTAATTTAAAATTAAAATTCTTTTATACGCAGCAGTAATTTATTTAAGAGCATATATTATTCATATATGTTTATATCTGTTAGTTTAATTAAGACACACCTTATCCAACACTTTTTATGTACATAGAATTAGTCTTATTTGAAACAAATTTAATAATTGATAATCCTAAAGACGATATCCATGTACAACTAAAGTGTAAGTAAAAATTACTAAGTTTTTTCTGTATGAGACTCAGGGTCATGACGTAATAATTGTAAATAGGTAAAAATAAAAAATATCACAAAATTACCTGAAAAATTGTGGACAAAAACGGTATTTTGTAAGTGTCTTATTTAAAAGATGTCCAAACTTTATTTATACAATTTAAGACGTAAATACTTACTTATGTAACTGAAAAATTTTAACTTAGTTTCTGTCTAAGTGACATAAACCTTTTAAATTCAGTGTTCCTTATATACTACTTAGATAAAGTATATAGTTCTGTACCATTAAGAATGCAATGTACCAATATTGGTAAAGCATTTTGCACAACCATTGTTTTTTTTCTTTCAAGCCTAACGACGCTTAAATCTCAGTAAGTAATCTACTAGTGTAATTCAAACAAATGATATACATTGGGATTAATTATTGGGAACTGTAAATTGGGATTAATTAAATGAAAAAACAGTTAAGAGTCTAAAGTACACATAAATACTAAACTAAGAATTTGTTTGCTGTTATGAGACTTGGTAACTTGAATTGATATAACTTTTTGAAATGCAGTAGAATGATACTGATAAAGTAAATTACAACGTAAAACTGTTGAGTAATTTGAATTACTTAAAGGTATATACTATTAAACATTTCACTATAAATCGAACATATCTGTTAATAACACTAAAACTCAGTCTTTACTTAACTTTGAGCTATAAGTAGAACTAAATTACTTAAAAACATACAATACAAACAAAACAATGTTTAAATAATAACATAAATGAGATAGAAGACTTTTATAGGTAAACTAACTAGTATGTGCAAAATACAATAGAATGATACTGTTAAATCAAATTACAGTAAGTGAAGTGTTATATATAGAATAATAAATTGTTCATAAATAAATAATACATGTTAAAATCCAGTTTATAATGCTTGTTGATTTGTGTAGAACTTATTTATAAAACAACACATCAAACTAGTATTTAAGAGAACCCTTAGTTACAATAAATATATGAGTAGACATTTATTAGGACACTAAAATTTAGCTATATAAAGGACAAACTATATTAACACGTATCAAAATACTAATGAAATTGTTAGTCAAAGTAATTTGTTTTATAAACTTTTAAAGAACTATTTACATCAATATACTTTATAAGAAAGTAATTTTTGTCTAAAGACCATACCAACTGTAGTCATTGAAATTTATGAAAATTTTTATGCTATAAAATTGAATGATAATGAACAAGTATAACTTTTTTTCGGAAGATTTTTCTATTTATTTTAAACTTGCCAATAATTAAAAATAAACATTTCCATCGTTTCTGGCGGAAAGTTTCATGCGAAAAAACACCAAAAAAATTATCAAAACGATAAAAAATAAGATTTATTTCACGATACTTTCTTATGGCAATTTTGAGCCGGAAAATTAATTTTATCACGTGGTTTCTCTTCTCTCGCTTTGAAAATTTTAAGCTTGTTTTAAACTTTTGGCTATAACTTTTTTAAACTTTGTTTTATTTTAGAATAGATTTTACTATCGTTTTCAGCACAAAATTCTGCTTTAAAAAACACCAAACACTTTATAAAAATGATGAAAAATAGACAAAATGAAAGCTTTGAATTTGAACTATTTAGTTTTTGAACACGTTTCAAACTTGTATGCTTTTGTATGATATGAGTTAGAAATTGAAACACATAGCAGGCACTAGTATCTTCATAACAAATATCACTGCTATATTCCTAATTTCCGCTTTAAACCTTCATTTTAGTTCAAAGATTTACATTTTTAACCATTAACTAACTGCTTAAACAAAAAGAACTCTACAAGAGTCTAAAATTAAGTCGTGTTGCTAATACTATTACATTAAGCTTGTGATTAATTAGTGAAGTTTTTTCTCAATAACTTTTTGTAGAAACTTATTGATTTGTGTACTTATTATTAAAACAATACTTCACTCTAGTATACTTAGTTGCAATAAGTACGTGAATAAACATTTATGCAGACATTAATGCCCAGCTTAACTTCACAACTCACTATTATCAATTTGGTCGTTATTTTGTACAATAACTTATTTTTACATGACTTAAGTTTAGCATTATTTCTTAATTTAACAGTTTAATACACATAAAACAATTAAGTTTCGACATAAACACAAAAACAGTTCATCAAGTTTATAAATAAGTGTACATACTTCTTAATACTTGACTTTTTTTTTTCAAGTGTGCACTGACAAACTTATCTATAAGACTTGACTGTGTATAGTCAAATAACTTGCTAATGTAAACTTTTAATACTTTTGAGTAGTATTGTTCACTTAGATAATCTGTTCAAAACAGTAATAAATTCAAGTTATTCAAAAGTAGTTAGACACTTGTTTAGTTTTGAGTGGGTCTTTTAATAAACTCTTAATATTGTAACACAATGAACTGTTGAAAACTTAGAAAGATGAACTATCATCAATTCATAATACTGTGTTGTTTAAACTATATACAAAAACCTGCACATTTTACTTATCATCTAACTTACATAAAAACTAAGCTAAAATCTATCATAATCCTTAAAATTTTATCATTCTTCAAAAGTTAATATGTGTGAACTTGTTGCTGTATATAGTTTTTAACTAAAGTTATTTCCTTATATCATGGTTATTTCAGTATTGTTTTTCTAGTTTAACAAAAGTATAATTATATCTTTTTATACACAAAAACTATTTTATGTTTCTCATTTAAAAAAACAATGATAAAACTAACAATTTAATCTAATGTTATCTTACTTAATATTTAAGCTAACAGCTATTATTTGCATTGATAGTTATTTAAATCTAGTTTATAAAGCTTGTTGATTTGTGTAGTAACTGTTTATAAAAAAACACTTCAAACTAGTAGTAAAGAGAACCGTAAGTTGCAATAAATATGTGAGTAAACATTTTTTAGGACACTAAAGTTTAACTTTACAAACTATATTAACACGTATCAAAATACTAATGAAACTATGAGTCAAAGTAAAAATTATTTTATAAACTGTTAAACAACTAATTACATTAATATACTTTATAAAAATGTAGTTTTTGTCTAAAGACAAAACCAACTGTAGTCATTGAAATTTATGCAAAATTTTATGCTATAAAATTGAATGATAATGAACAACTAAAACTTATTTTTAGAATTTATTTTCTTTTCTTTTTAAACTTGCCAATACTTAAAAATAAACATTTCCATGGTTTCTGGCGGAAAAGTTCATGCGAAAAAACACCAAAAAAATTATCAAAACGATAAAAAATAAGGTTTTTAACATTTAATATTCACAATACTTTCTTATGGCGAATTTAAGCAGAAATTTTGTTTTATCACGTGGTCTCTCTTCATTTATTTTTAAAACTTTAACCTAGTTTTGAACTTCTAACTTGTTTTTTTAAACCTTGTTTTTTTTTGCAAAACTAAATTTTACTTTCATGTCGAGCACGAAATTCTACTTCAAAAAACATTTTCTTCTTTACATCTTTTAAAGGTGGTTGAAGTTTTGTTTGAGTACTTTTTTATTGTGCAGCATTTTCAAATGCAAGTATACATTTGAGTAAAAGTATATGTTAGATTGAGCTGATTTAGTATCCATTTTTACTTTAACATTGGATATTGCACAGATAATAAAGGCTAGACCAACTGCTTTTTTTTCGTTGTTTACATAAGATTTATCATTTTTTAAGCTTAAAATAATATGCAATTAAATAACTATGTTTATATTTAGTAAGCAACTAGGTAGAATTAAAGTTTTTTAAAGCAAGTATAACGTTTTGAATGAAATTGTTTTACGTTTGATTAACTTTTTATTAACTTTTATTTACTTTTTTATTAACTTTTTATTAACTCACAACTTTTTTCCAATAGTCATTTCAGACTTTTTGGACTATATTTCGAACAAATTCTAAAACATAAGCAACTTAATAGTTTGTTTTTTTTTCTGACGTGTTAAATAATAACTTTTACTAACTTCCCTTTTAAAACCTTTAATATTATTTGAATTTTTAATGAGATTTTTTAGTTATTTCAACTTAATCTTTGTCAGATTCTTTCTAAATTGGAGGTTTCGTTTTTTTAACTTCAGTCGAATTGTTGTTAGTTGTTGGAAACGTTTTGATCGTGGTAGTTATTCGGAAGACTAAATGATTTATACATAGCTAATACGTTTATAAAACTTTTATATCTGTCCTTGATATCATTTGGTCTTCGTTACGGGTTTTTGTATTTGGTTTTGTTAGTTATGTTTATCTTGTACCAAGTGCTGGTATGAAAAGTATACGTTTTTATCTGTAAGCGTATTTTTTTGAGTTTTTATTAAGTACTATTAAGTTTAAAATCTTAATTTGTTTTGGTTTAGCCCCTTTGTTGTTTCAAATACCTTTCAAACTTGTATCTGTTTGCATGTTGTGAGTTAGAAACAATTAGCAAATACTAGTATTCAAACTATGTTCATAACAAATAGAATTTGTATAAACAAATAGATATTAAATAGAACCTTTTGTAATAAGTGTGTGAAAAAATGTTTATCCACACACTAAGGTTTAGCTTAAAATATATCAAAACACCAATGAAACTGTTAGGCAAAGTAAAAAATCTTTGATAAATTTTTAATGAACTACTTACATTCGAGGTCAACGAACAAATATATTTATTGAAATATACAAACACTTTTACTTTATTTATTCAACAAACAAAACTCAAACAAGTTGATTATTTTAACACAATACTTCAACAAGTTTTTAATTTATTTATAATTTTTAGGTTTGTTTTTGTAAACTTCCATTAGTTTAAATATTCAACTCCATAAAAATTTCGAGACAATTGCATTTATATTAACAACAGCGAGTTTAACTAATAGATAGAACCAAGCTTTATCTGGAAACTAGACTGAACTGTAAACATGAAAGTTTATGCAAATTTTCAAGCATCAAAATTCAATAAAAATGAACATTTAACTATTTTTTTAACTTGCCTATACTCAAAAACTAATGTCTCGATCTTTTCGGCCACAAAATTTTGTGCAAAAAAAGAACCAAAAACTTTATGTGAAGGATAAAAAATCAGAATTGTTAGAACAAGTGCGTTAACATTTTTCATGAATAAAACAATACTATTTAGCTTTTAGTCTTATAATTTTCAGATTGTGATTAGTTCAACTTGCACAATACTTTATTTGCTTAGATCAATAAATCCAATACAATCTAAAGTCTTTACTTTCTAATAAACCCATATAATTCAATTAATAATATACAATTCAATGTTAACAAGTATTATAAATTGTTATGTCTAACTGTGATTAAACTAGAGTAATGCCATAAATAACTTTTAATTGACCTTTATAAGCAAAAAACCTAAGATATGATTGAATACTTAACTGGTAATTTATTTACGAGACACACTTAGTTTTGAATATTATGTAGTAACATAATTAGTTGAGTTACAATACAATGATATTGATAAACATAATTAAAAAGTAAGCTGAATTGTTATTTATAGAATAATACCAGAATTGTCTACTACAAAATTGTATCATTTGTAGTACGCAAAACACAGGATACATACTATAAAACATAAAACTTTACTTTCAATTCAAATGTTGTAATATTTAATAATGAGTCGAAAACAAACACCAAAATTAAATAGACAAAAAAAGACCTTTCGTTTTTATGACAATGCATACAATTTGTAGAACTTTGTGTGGACAACTTAAGACGTTTATTATTGAAAAATTTACTTGATTTACTTGATAAAACAGTTTAATCTTTTAAATTTATAGTTAAATACACATGTTGTTTGTGATATGAAACTAGAAACAATCACATAAACCAGCGCAACAATATGATAATTAAATATTAAGATTTGATTGTAATTTAAAAATTAAATTCCTTTATACGCAACAGTAAAATATTTAAGATCTAGTTGCCATATATGTTTGTATCTGTTAGTTTAATTAAGATACACCTTATCCAATACTTATTATGTACATACAATTAGTCTTACTTGAAACAAATTTAATAATTTATAATCCAAAAGATATGTCCATATACAACTAATGTGTAAGTAAAAATTACTAATTACTAAGTTTATACTGTATGAGACTACAGGGTAATGACGTAATAATTGTAAATATGCAAAAATAAAAAATATTACAAAATTACCTGAAAAATTGTGGACATAAACGGTATTTTGAAAGTGTCTAATTTAAAAGATGTCCAGACATTAGTTATACAATTTAAGACGTAAATACTTACTTATGTAAATTGAAAATTTTAGCTTAGTTTAACCATTGTTTTTCATTTTGAAGCCTAACGACGCTTAAATCTCAGTAAGTAATCTACTAGTGTAACTCAAACAAATGATGCAGGAACTGATTCATAGAGTATCCGGCACTTAAGTAGTGTAAATTGGGATTAGTTAAGTTATTATTTTCCAATAAGGGGTAAAACATGAAAAAAGCTGGTCTAAAGTATAATTAAACACTAAACTAAGAATTTATTTGCTGTTTATGAGACTTGGTAACTTGAATTAATATAACTTTTCGAATTGAAATAGAATGATACTGATAAAGTAAACTACAACATAAAACTGTTGTGTTACTTTTTAGTATTCGAATTACTTATAGGTATATACTATTAAAAATTTCACTTTTAAATTAAACATATCTGTTAATAACACTAAAACTCAGTTCAGTCTTTACTTTGAGCTATAAATAGAGTTAAATTACTTAAGGACACACAGTACAAACAAAACAAATAAGCTAAGGCTTGTTTAAATAACAACATTAATTAGATAGAAGACTTTTATACAACTAGTAAATTTATGAGACAAATTACAATAGAATAATGTTAACAAATCAAATTACAATAAGTGAAGTGTTATATATAGAATAATAAATTGATTGTCTACTCCAAAACTATACCATTTGGAGTACTACATCAATGTTATATACTATAAAACATGTAACTTTACTGTAATTCAGATGTTTTTAATATCAATCATACATATGGATACTCACAAGTGTATAAGAGAAAAATAACATACTAAAAGAACTTGCGTAACTACTCGTACATCAAACAAAAAACTAATTAGGTGCCGACCAGCATAAGGACGCGGCCTAAAGGACGGCTTTCGTTATTTGTGCAAAAGTCCCTGGAGCAAGAGTTCTCGAAGAGAACTCGCAGCGGAAGGGACTTAAAAACAAATAACGAAAGCTGTCCGCTACCACTTTAACTCAAAACCCAACTACTTCTTAGAGCTCAGTACCACACTTTTATCTGGTTTGGCTGTCAGGCTTACTAACTGGGCTCCAAGCGTAATTAGGTTTTTAAGAAAAAATGGTTGGGAGTAAAAGTGAAAAATTTTTCGCCGGCGGAGCCGGCGAAATGCCTTCAAAATAATTTTTTTTATCAATCTCAAAAATTTTCACGCCCATTTTCGATTTAGGGAATTCCCCCTAATGTGAAAATTTGTGTGGGGGGCCTTAATAATTTAGTGCGTACCTTATGCGTGTGCGTATTTCTTAGATCGCGTACCTTACAGACATTAAAAATCACTTTAACGCATTGTAACCATACTACCTGATGTCAAATCATTTTCGTTCGTATTTAAAATCCTTAACTACTTGCATCTTAAATAGTTCTAAGGTCCGGCTGCAGTTCTAACGTCGCTTCTGATTGGCTAATATATTACTTGTTTACTTAGGTTAGGGAAAGGTTTTATATTAAAATTTTGGTTAGGTGGTTAAGGGTGTACATGCTTTTAATATTCTGCTGAATTATCACTTTACGCGTTTGCATAATGTTATGAATGAAAACACATACAAAACCTTACAACTGCAGCCGACCCAATTAAAATATACACATTTTAGCTTAACTTACCTTATTCAATTTCTATACTTGCAACTAACATACTTAAATATAAACTACCACTGTCAAAAACTCTTCTTAAGTAGCTATTAAACAACAACATAGAATTGCTATACAATATAGTTATAAAAATATTGAACTGAAAATTCCATTTCTTTTCAAAAGTTTTTGACAGTGTTTTTTGTTTAGAAAAAAATGGTTAGCACACTTGCATAGTATTTATTAATTGTTTATATAGTCTTTCTTTAGAATTTTTGTGGTTACGTTATCTAATAGTATATCATAAGTATTTATTTTGTATGGAATTTCATGTTTGTTGAGATTAAACTAGAAAGACACTTTATTTAATGCTACACATAGCATCAAGTTGAAGAAAAAATAAATGCTTGTGATATACTATTTTTTAGTGTCACTGTTTAAATTCCAAACAAAGACTATTTTGAAGTACTCTAAAAAATTAAGTTTAACATATCTGTACAAAATAGTCTTTTTATCAAGATCATACATAGTCAGATAACAGTCTGGTTTTTGTCAGCTATTTACAGTTTTCTTATCATAACTCTATCAATTATAATGGTTTTCAAAGTTATAATACACATAAACTTTGAAACATATTATTACTGTTAACTATAATCATTACAAGTGACTGCAACAAACCAGACTCATATCTAACTTAATTATATAAACATACAAAAACACTAAACATCAGGCAGTTGATCAAGCTGCCTGAATGTTGTTTGTGTTCCTATATGTTCAAATGTAAAAAAATAAGTCACTTACACACAAACATTTTACACTATAGCTTTAAGTGCTTAAGGGATATAAACATAATAATAAAACATTTACTTAAACAATTATTAACAATGTGTCTTTAAAAGTGTGCAAAGATTTAAAATTAACTACTTAATTTTCAAACTTGTAGTAACACTTTACAAAATAACAGCTTGATTTTTACCTCTAAAATGATAATTGAACGTTTTACATTGTAATTTCTTTATAAAGATTTATAACAAACAAGTTTTGACATATAGAAAAGCTAATGAAGTTTAATAGTAACATATTTTAGTTACTTTTGCACACTTTAGAAACTCTATAAGATATTTTTTAATCTAAAATTTTCATTGTAATTAATTCTTAGTTTTATGACATTAAGTACCAGGGCTGCCACTCTTTAATTCAAAAACTGTACTCATTTAAACCAAATTTCATTTTTACTTGAATAAAATTAGAAACTAAGCACCAAAAGGTGTTAATGTGTTATGTACTTTACTTATTGATTTTGAGCACTAATTTGTAGTATTGATATTCTATATTTACAAAAATAATGACAATATTTTATGAAACAATTAATTTTCAAGTATCTAAAAACACCTGAGCACTACAAAAAATTAAATGTTGGTAACCCTGAAAAATAATCTTATAACAAGCTTATTATCTTATTATTAACTATTTTGTATAACATATAAATCACTTACCTCAATAAGAGCAGTAAACTAAGAACAGACCTGATATTTGAACTGCCACAAGAAGGTTAGTGGCCAGAAGGATTGATATAGATGATTGCTGTGAAATTTAAACAGATATGCCTAATTTGTTTGTGCTTACTATAAAGCTTTTCAGTGCAACTATGATGAAGTAGAAAAACATGATTACTTATAATGTAGCAGACTGTTGATTTGAGACACTTTTTCAACATAAAGGTAAACACTTTTCTCTGAAATCATGAAAAAAGATAATGAATCACATGGTTAGAGTAGAAGACTATTGATTCAAGATACTTTTAAAACATACAGACATTTTGTTTTATGTTCATTTTTTCAAGCATAGACAGTTTGAGTTTCAACTGTTAAAGACAATGCTGATTTTTTTTTTCAAACCAAGTAATTGATTTTGTGTATCTGCTTTTAGTACCTTTTATTACTTAAAAAAACATATAAAATGGTAAACTCTAAAATAATTTATGAAAGTAAAGATAAAGTAAAAAATGACAAGAGCTGCTACCAGTAACAAAACATTTTACAAATGAATGCTATTTCATTAAAAGTTTCTGCAAACAGAAATTTTTATAATTACGTAATAAATAAAAGCTTGGTGCAAAAAATTCGCTTGGTGACATTCACGAGGTCTCTCTTCTCTCGCTTTGAAAGTTTTAAGCTAATTTTAAACTTTTTGCTATATTTTTTTCAAACCTTGTTTTTTTCAAAAATAAACTTCACCATCATGTCGAGCACCAAATTCCGCTTCAAAAAACACCAAACACTTTAAAAAAAGGATGAAAAATAAGCAAAATAGAACTTAAAAACTTCAAAGCTTTGAATTAAACTGTTTGCTTTTTAAAACTTGTATATTTTTGCGTGAAAGGATTTAGAAACAATTAGCAGATACTAGTAATCGAACTATGTTCATAACAAAAATCTCTGCTATATTTTTAAATATTTTCTTTAGTTTAAAGGTTTATATTTGTATCTACTCATTAACTGCTTAAACAAAACACAACTCACATGAGTAAATATAAATGATTAAAAAAAGGTGTGGTTTTAATACAACTACAGTAAACTTATGACTGACTTTTCTTAAGTACTTTCTACAGAAACTTGTTGGTTTGTGTACTTATTTACAAAAGAATACTACACTCTAGTATTAAAAATACCCTAAGTTGTCATAAGTATGTAAATAAAAATTTATGCACACGTTAAAGCTTAGCATAATCTTACAAACTCTGTACTTTTAATTTGGTCGTTTTTATTTGTACAACAGATTTTTTTTACATGACTTAAGTTTAGTACTATTTCTTAGTTAAAAAGTTTAATGTAAGTTATGGCATACAATAAAAACATTTCATCAAGTTTATAGATAATGTACTACTTAGAATTTGACAAAAAAGAGCTTTTATTTTATGTGTATACTGACAAACTTATCTATATGATTTGACTCCATTTCTATGTATAGTCAAACAACTTGATAATGTGAATACTATTGTTCACTTTAAACTCTAGTTATTTGAATAAATACTTGTGAGCTGCAGAACAGTTGAACTAATTTAGATCAATAAAATCTTTTATTGAACTCTTAAAATTGTAAAACAAGTATTCACAGTATTGTGTTTTTTTAAACTACATACTGTTCCTGATGGAAAAACCAGCACATTTTACTCATTATGGAACTTACATATAAACTAAGCTAAAACTTATCATGACAGTTGAACTGGTATCATTCAAAAGTAAATATATGTGAACTTATTGCTAAATATAATTTTTAACAAAAGGTATTTTACTTTATCACAGTTATTTCAGTATTGTTTGTCAAGTTTCACTAAAGTAAAGATTTAACTTTTTTATACAAAAACTATTTCATGTTTGTCATTTAAATCATAATGATAAAACTAACCAATTAACCTAATGAAATCTTACTAAACACTTAAGCTAACAGCTAATATTTACATTGAAAGTGATTGAAAACTAGTTTATAAAACTTATTGATTAGTGTAGTACTTATTTATAAAACAGTGCTTAACTCTAGTATTTATAAGAACAACTATTTGCAATAAGTTGAGAATAAATACTTACACAGACACCAATGTTTAGCCTAACTTTACAAACTGAATTAATACGCATCAAAACACTAATAAAACTGTTAAGCTAAAAAAAAAATCTTTAATAAACTGTTAAAGAACTAGTTACAATAATAAACTCTATAAAAAAGTAGTTTTATCTAAAGACCTAGCCAGCTGTAGTCATTATAAATTATGCAAATTGATATGCAACAAAATCGAATAAAAATGAACAAGTATAACTTTTTTCAAATTTTTTTCATTTTTTATTATAAACTTGCCAATAACTAAAAATAAATATCTCCATCGTTTCTGTCAGAAAATTTAATGCTAGAAAAACCCAAAAAACTTTTTAAAACGATGAAAAACAAGATTTTCTCAAACTTTATATTCACACTATGTTATTATGCAAAATTCAAACAGGAAAATTGATTTTATCTTCTCTTCTTTTGAAAACTTTAAACTGTTTTAAAAGTTTTAGTTGTGTTTTTTAAACCTTGTTTTACTTTTAAATAAATTTTACCATCATGTCAATCACCTAATTCTGCTTCAAAAAACACCAAACAGTTTATAAAAAGGATGAAAAGTAAGAAAAATAGAACTTTAAAACTTGAAACTACATTTTTTACTTGTTTTAGAGGATCTTTCAAACTTATATTTTTCAACAGCATATGAGTTAAAAGTTAAAAGAAAAAAGATACTAATATTTGAACTATGTTGATAACAATATCTGTGCTACATTTATAATTTCAGTTTTAAATTTATGTTTAAATTAAAAAGTTTTGTATAAACAATTAAACGTATAAAAATAAAACAAACATTAAATTAAAAACTATGTAACTTGTTAACAATAATAAATGTATAACACAAGAGTAGACGAACGAAGAAACTTATTTAAATAGAAAAACTCTTAAACTTTATTTATTCAACAAACTAAACTCAATTTAGTTGATTATTTTAGCACAACAATTGAACACAAATGTTTATTGATAATATTTTATTTAGGTTTGTTTTTGTAAACTTCCATTAATTTAAATATTCAACTCCATAAGCATTTTAGTCAAATATATTTATAATAAGAACATCAAGTTTACCTAACTGATATAAACAAGCTAAAGTAGTTTTTATATGAAAACTAGACAGCAATGTAAATATGAAAATTTATGCAAATTTTTGAGCAACAAAATTCAATAAAAATGAACAAGTAAGTTTTTTTTTTGAAATTTTATTTTTATTTTTTTCTAAACTTGCCAATACTCAAAAACAAATGTCTCTATCATTTCGGGCACAAAATTCTATGCAAAAAAAATACCTAAAACTTTACATAAACGATGATAAATGAGAATTTTTAGAACAAGAGCGTTATTTTTTAAGAGTAAAATCATTTTCTTTTTCGCAACCAGTACAACTTCAGCGACTTCAAACATCTCAAAAACTCAATAATAAAGAAGCTTTTCGATCACGATAATGCGACACGAGTCATAGAGATCGTTGAAAGAAAGCTGGAAAAAACTAAAGGAACTGACCAAGGAAAAGCATCCGGAATGAAGTTGAAAATAAAACAACATCCTCAAACATACAGTGAGCTAGCAAAAATTCAAGAAACTCATGAAGGAAAAGCATATGGAATAAACATGGAAACAAAAATCCATCCGAACAAAACTACAAAGAGACCTGCGAAGCATCATAATAACGAAAAAACTCAAAAAGTCAAGAAAATCAAAAAAGAAAACATATTTTTAAATGGTGTGTCAGAAAATCTGTATAAAACAATGAAACATGTCGTTGCAAAAGAAGATTTGTAATTCTTATTCGAATATTAATATTTATTTATTTGTAATCACAAAGTAATTAGGATTTTATTTCAAAGTATAAAAATAAAAACCATTTTAACTTTTTAAAGTTTAGTTCTTACTTAAAAAAACTTATATATAAATTAGTCATAATTTAAACCTGAATGTACCTTAAGGTCTATTGGTCACATTAGTTATAACTGTATGGAGTCTTTTAATAACAGATACACGTCAAGATTTTCTCATCAAAAAAAATTAAGATTTTCTAAGAACTATATTAAAAATTTGTTTTTAGATTTATAATTTTGATTTACTTAATTTTCAAATTTTTGAGTTTTTTAGTAATAATCACTCTTAAAAAATTAATTATCGTCATCTAAGTATAAAAATGTCTGTTTTTAAAATTTTTTACTTGGTCAAAATAAAATAAACTTTTAGATTTTTGTGATATCTAAACAAAAAAAGGTAAACTTTTATTTAGTACAAAAAATACTAATCAATTTTAATTTATCTGTTTTTCAATATTTTCTATTTACATATTTATTGTTATATTTAGAATTTTAAATATAACAAAATGACGTATTGTGTTATTTTTTAGACGACTATCAACTCGTATCAGGTGTATCAATTGATTTTTCAGAGACAATTATCTGTTAAACTACGTAAAATGACGTCACGTATAATTTTTTACCAGAACGCGCGAAAAATTTACGTTAAAATCCGGGTTTGTTTTCGTCGAGCAAACATGTTGATGTAATATAACATTGCACTTTGTAGTTTCAAGGTTTTTATAAATAATGTCACAATAAACTTATGAAAAGTGTTTTTATTTTATAAATCAAAAACAGATTATGATGTTTTTAATGACTATGTTTTTAGTTTAGATTTTATCAACGAGTATTATTATATTTTTGACATCTGTTAATAAATTATAAATATTTAGATGATTCTTAAATTAGTACATAACGAGTAGTTGAAGCTGTGTTTTTCTTTAATTTAAGTTTTTATTTATGCTAAAAAAAATTTTTAGAATTAGCATACGGTAAGTTATACAATTAAACTTTATCAGATAAAAAAGTTTTTAAAAATTTCTTAATTGCTTTTGTACTACTATTACCAATTTTATATCAATTTATTAAAGAACCTGATTTTAAGTTAAACAGCATATATCTTATGATTATTTTATCATTTAGTATATAATACATGCTGTACCGTATTTAAAAAAAAGTAGTATTGTTTTAAAATAAAACTACATTTCTGTTGTTTTAAAGTATTGCTTATAATATGTTTTTAATAGTTTTATTCTTATTACCGCTGTGTTTTGTTAAACTGAAAGTTTAGAAACGATGATCGATTTTAGAATTAAGTTAAACGTAAAGATTATTAAAGAGTTTTACTTACATTTACACTTTTAAAGTTTTTTATTCTATACTTTTTCAAAATTAATATAAAATATTAAATTTAATCAAACTGTGAGAGCTAACACTAGAATTGTTCGATATTTTTTTTAGAGTATTGCTATGTTGTTTTAAAAATAAGTTCTAAGAAATTTTACTGTTTTGAATATGACAGCTACTGACAAAAAACGATAATGTCCCGATCGATTTAAGGATTAAGTGTGACGTTTAAAATTTATAGGTACAGTTATTTTTTAATTTTTAACGTTTTTATTTTCAACATGGTTTTGGATCTTTGTTTATAATATTTTACTGCTAAGGTAAACTAATAAATAGCAGCACATTACCTTAACCTTTATACCTTACCAGGTTTACCCAAAATTCATGATTTATTCCCTTACCTCTAACCACACTTTCCCAGAAGAATAAGAGTAAAATAAAAACTAAACTTATTAGATTTAATTTAAAATAAAGATAAGTGAAATATTTCCCAACCAAAAGCGCCCTGAGCTTGCAGATAACAACAAAACTTCAGCTAAAAAATAAAAAATAAAATTTAAAACATTAATAAAAGTTAGTTAATTTTTTTAAAATTTTGCACTAACTACAATAGATATATCATTTTTTAAACGTTTAGTAATGAGCATAAACATGTTTAGTTATAATTTTTTACGTTATTTCTTAAGTAAGCATGTTTTACTATATTTTCAATTTAGTTGTTGCTTGCTTGTAAACTTATCTTTAATTATATTGAAGTAATTCCAATAGCTATTAAGTTTAAATAAACTAATAACCTAAAGCAAAATTAAGTTCCTTTTTTGAAGCAGAATGCTGTTTAGTTATTAGAAGAACTTAATGTTGTTTTTCTATTGAAATACATATTATACACTTAAGGGTAAATACTATATTAAAAACTTAATTTAGCTATATCTCAAAAAACACTTTACAAGTTTTAGATTAATTAAAAAGCGTTTGTAGTTAATTTATAAAGTTAGAATCGTGTTTTTTTAATACTTATTAAATTTTGAGATATGGTCTTAATCATTTTTTCTTATGAGTTTCAGTTGTCGAAGTTAATAAAGTGGTGCCCTCTTTAAATTGATATAACATATAATGAAAATTAATATAATTCTAATTGATATAATTTATATACCTAAATAACATAAATAACAAAGAAGCAAAAAATGCTTTTGTTTTTAAAATATTTTACTATCGTTTTTCAAGTAGATGAAAATCTATTTAAAATATTATTACAAGAAGAATTAAACTATTTTAAACGAATATGTATGCATACTCTAAAAAAACCAAAAATAATGACTCAGAATAAAATTTATTTTTGAAAAACTAAATAAAAACAATAGCTGATTAGAATAATCAAAACATGATTAAACCTTGTTGGACGATACTAAATTAATAAATAGTTACCAATGTACACATATAGTTTACAGTTTTAAGTTATTTGTATTAAATTGTTAATTTTGAATCACTATATGTTTTGTGATACTTTATACAATTTTAATACTAAATCTAAGTTTTATTATTTGGCACTTTATAAAACTAAAGTAGCGTGCTTTTAATTTTCAACAGTGAAAAGGTTAATCCTTAAAAAAACTTTTAAAATATGAACTTTGAATATTCATTGAGTAATTAGCAATAGTTTTTTTCGTGGTTATATATTGATTTTTTGATTTATATGATAATAATCTTTTTCACAATATATGTATTTATAATTTTGTGATTTAGAACTATTATTACTTAGAAGCTAAGTTTAGAACTTCTAAACGGTGTTTCGATGTAAGTTAAAAGTATATTAATTTTATAAATGAAAATAATTCATACAAATTTCATTCAGTTATTTCTAAAACTATTTAATGACTTTCATTGCTGAGCTACATTTACCTATAAATAATTTTTAAAAAATGGTTTTTAAGAGAATTTAGAACAGTAAGTTTACAAATTAAAGTGTATAATAATATGATCAAATATATTTTTTATTTAACTTTGGTGTATAATGGTTAATGTTAATTTTTTTACTACTTTCTGGTAAAAGTATAGTTTTTGCTTTAATAAAACTTATAAAATTATCAATAATAAACAGTGTAAAATATAGGTATTACTACTGAAATTTTGTTAAATTGGAAGTCTAACACAACTATGAACTACAGTTATAACTAGTTTATTATTATTATTTGAAGAACTTCGTATAAAAGTGTAAATTTTGATCTTATAAAATTTAAAGGGTCTAGGTTAGAAAATAATTTTAGTAGTATATACTTTAAAAAAGTATTCCTAAATATATTCATTTTAAAATTTACAAAAAAAATTAAAAATTAAAACTAAGTTGTTGATGCTTTCGAAAATTATATGACTCTGAATATAAGCTACAATTTCAGCTAATTCATACTAAATGAACTTTTTATGCTTGTAAAAAAAAATTTAACTGTTCTCATAAATTTTCATACTTTATTTATTTAAACTTCGTAGAATTAAACAGTTTTTAATCACAATTTATTAAGACGAAGAATATCATATGTTCAGTGTGAAAAATTTGTTTTGGTATTTTTATATAAGAGTCTTATTTATATATCGAAAAGATTTTACAAAACAACTACCGATTTTTAAACAAAATAGTTTTAATGAGTCATGTTTAAAACAACGTTATCTTTAAAATAAAAAATTATAACTGAAAAAGGCAAAATACAGATATTAAAATTCTAACTTTTTTTTGCTTTTTTAGCTTTATTGTGTTTAAAATGAAGTTCAAAATAACAGTCATGACATTTTTCCAATTTGTTCCGAAAGACTTGGACAAATACGATCCGAAACCGTTTTTTGAAGTGGAGGTTTCTGGCTCCAACACCGTCGCTGATTTTCACTCCAAGCTCACTGAAATGATTGACTTGAGAGATTCCGACTTCGTGGCTGAGTATTACAGAGATGGATTCAATGTTGGTGAGAAGCTAAAATGCGATGAAAAAATTGAGGATGGTGCAACTGTGTATGTTGTATTCACTACTAAAAAGAAACTGAAAGAAGTTGAATATGATACCAGATACAAGGATGTTAAAAGCGAATTTGACGATATGTTTGATGATTTTATTA
The DNA here is from genome assembly GCF_965202585.1 of Thalia democratica. Lineage (NCBI taxonomy): Eukaryota > Metazoa > Chordata > Thaliacea > Salpida > Salpidae > Thalia > Thalia democratica. The sequence continues at coordinate 29,972 of NW_028139416.1, forward strand.
AAAATCAAAAGAAATAATTACTCTGTTGATTTGTGAATTATTGTTGAGTTTTTGAAAAAATAATAGTTTGTTGATTTCATATTTTACGTTGAACATCGATGACTTTTGTTGTGAAACATTACCTGAAATTAAATCTCTACTTATAAACTTATAAATGTTTAATTATTTTGCGTATATTTATAGGATGACATTGAAGCAGTAAGAGTGTCAACATGCCGTAACAAAAGTTGCGACGGAGTTATCAAGCCTGACGTCATTTTGTTCCAAGAGTCTCTTGATAAATCAATTTTTGATTATGAAAAGTGGCAGTTTTCTCCAGAAGTGAAAGAAGTTTTGTCCAAATGCGATCTTCTCATTGTGATGGGAACCTCTTTACAGGTGAGTAAAGCATGACATGCAAAGAAATGTTTTTTTTTTTTAATTGTTGAACAACGACGTTTCTGGTTGGTAACAAATTTTTTTATTTTAATTTTGTTCAGGCTTGAAACTTTAGAGAAATGTACAAACTTTTTCCTTAATATGTAACTAACAGGTTCCACCGATAAATCTATTGGTTGAAGAAGTGTCTAATGTTTGCCCGAAACTTCTAATCAACAACCATGCAACAAAATTCTTTGAGACCAACACACAGGCTCCACACAAAAAGATGGTTATGAAAGGTGACATTGATGAATTTTGTACAATCCTGAACAAGATGATTTAAAAATAATCGCTATTGTTTCAACGTGTCATACCCCAAGCATAATATTTGCTGACGTTTTTAATTTTTCGCTAATTAGCCAGTTTTTATTTTGTAAACTCTATATTTAATGGTTTTAGTAAAATAGTTGTAAAGTTAGTTTTCTCTAAAAAAAAATTGTTCCTGGGTATGACATAGACTGCTAATTTATTTTCTTTACCGTTGTGAAAACAAATCTTCTTTTTTAATTAGACGTAAAAATTAAAATGAAGTTATATTTTGCCTAAAATTCTGCCATATTTTGAATAATTTTTCGAAATGAAATTAATATGATGATAAATATGAATGTTAAAATTTTCTAGCTTACAAAATTGTTTTAATTGTGTAGTTTTTAAACATACAGTTAAATGTATGACTTAAATTTAAATTTTTCTAAAATAATTTGCGGTCTTTTTTTATTCCATGGAGTTTCTAGGCACAACTTAGCATTTTTTGTGTTTTTTAGGATAATAAATGTTAGGTAATTTTTTTTTGATTTGTGTCAACTTGTTAAATCGTTGCACAATAAACTGTTTTTCAAATGTGATGATCTCTTTATTTTAAGTCATGGTTAATAAATTAAGTTTTCATTAAACGTTTCTGTAGTAGAATATTAAAGTTCTGTAACTATTGTTCTACTTTAATACAAAACTAGTTGATACAATAGAAAATCATTCTTCGTATTGGATTTTAATAACTATTATCAAACTTAGTAAATGCAAATAATAACTTGAAGGTTTAAACATCAAGTTAAAAATATTTTTGTATTTTAATTTTAAACCTATTTGTAAAAGAACATAAAGAACAACAAAACTATTTCGATAAAAATACTTTATAACTTATGAATGAATAAAAATATGTTTATTATGATCGAGTCATAGATAGTGAATGATTGATATGTTATAGTCGAAAAATTTTAATTATTATTTGAACTTCTCTCTTTATCAGGTCAGATGTGATTGCTTTTTACACATAGAAAAATAGTTAAAGATAGACTTTAACAGACTACTTTAATTATTTAAGTTACTAGATTTTAGAACAATGTTTTCAAAGATTAAATTGAAACAATATAATTATTTACTCAAAATTTAAGACATACTACACTTGTAAGTTCTACTTATTTTATCTTATTTTCTACATATAGTAAGAAAATTTAAAGTTAAAATATACGTCCTAAAGCGAATAAAAGTTCAGAAACCAGATCTTGCTTGGGAGTTTTACTCATTTTTAATTTAGACCAGAGTTTCCCTATGTATTTTTTCCATTTAGCCCCTTTGACGAAATAAAAAAAGAAGCTATGGCCCCCTTTGAAAAGATTTCTCAAAATACTTTCCCTGAATATGCCAAAGACCTTTTTAATTTCCGTCTATAAATTAAGGTCAGCTTCAGTAGTGAGGTTTTGTATTTATTTTTATTTATAATATTGTACTGATAAGGTAAACTGATAAAAGAGCAGCACATTAACATCATCTTAACCTCTACCCCTAACCAGGTTTATTAAAATTTTATAATATACTCTTACCTCTAAACAACCTTACCCAGGAGTGTAACAACAAAATCAAAATTAAAATTATAAAATTAAGCTTATAATAAAGATAAGTGAAAATTTATCCAACCCGAAGCCCATTGAGCTTGCAGATAGCAACAAAACTTCAGCTAAAAACAATAAAACAAAGTTTAAAACGTTATCGAAAAGTATTTAAATTTTTTAACTCTGTATATATTTTTTAATGTTATGCACTAACTTTGATTAAATTAAACCTTTTCTTTGATTAAATCAAATTGACTTTTTTAGAACAAATTTTTATTAAACTTTATTTTAGGTTTGTTTTAGTAAACTTCTATTAGTTTTAATATTCAACACCATAAACATTTCAGGTCAATTACATTTATGCTGCAATAAACATGTAAATAAATGTTTATACGGACACCAAGGGGTAACTTAACTTTACAAACTGTATTAACACGAGCAAAAGTACTTATGAAACTGTGAGTCAAAGTAAGTATTGTTTAATTAACTGTAAAAGAACTAATTAAATTAATGGAATTTATAAAAAAGTTGTCTTCTTCTAAGTAGACTGTAGTTATTTAAATTTATGCAAATTTTTATGCAACAAAATTGAATGATAATAAACGAGTAAAACATTTTTTTGGAATTTTTTTCTTTTTTTTTTTAAACTTGCCAATAATTAAAAATAAGCATTTCCATCGTTCTTTGCGGAAAATTTTATGCTTAAAAACACCAAAAAAGTTATTAAAACGATGAAAAATAAGCAAAATGGAGCTTTAAAACTTCAAAGCTTTGAATTTGAACTATTTAGTTTTTCTAATACCTTTCAAACTTATATGTTTTTGCACTTGAAAGCCACATGTTTGACCAACTTTGAAGTCTTCTACTTTCCATAATTTGGATAAATGTCACATTTCAACACAATTTTCAACTTCTGCTAGAAGCTTCTTGTATCAACAATGGGTAATTTCCAGTTTTGTGATTTTTGTTTCTTTTCAGAGATTTTCAACGCAAATTTGGAGAAATAGTAAGAGATTTCAAACTAACAATGTCTAAGCGTTGACTAAGTAATCGACGATTTTCAAAATGAGAGTTACTATAAAAGAAATGTTAAGCGTATTAATTCTCAATATGAACTACTACATTTTTTAAGAAGTAATTATAAATTAAACATGGACAACTCGAGCAATTCATCTGAAGGAAATGAGAGCATATATCGGCTATAAATTAACTTTGATCCTTTAAAGCAGAAAAGTAACAGATGACTATTGCGTGCTAACTGATGCAACGATTCGAGAGGTACATAACAAGACACGTGACCTGAGCAAACTCATTTGTAAGGCCAACAAGTGTTTGTCGAGCCCGCAGTTTAAACTGGAAAACAAAAGCAGCTCTCGGTTGCTGTCGAAAGCTAGTTTGCGTTTTTCTACTGTGCTTAAAATAGCTGAAGCTTGCAGTAAGATGTTACAAGAGTATGAAAATCATACATACGTAACTAAAGATACTAGTGTCCTTCAAATTAATTGACAGAAAATTTATGCTTAGATATAAGACATTAGAAAACACTGTATATAATATACATTAACATTTCTGTAGACTTAAACCTTGGCTTAAATGGCACTACAAAAATTGTTAATTAAAACTACTCAAATATAACCTCAAATTAGAACGGTAGTTAGTTGTTGTAACGTTATTTGATTTAATTTATCAAAATACAGAGCTTATACCTACCATTACTTATTTATTTTAACACACTTTTATTGTTAAATAAAGTTATATATAATGGTTAAATTCAAAAGATTTTAAAGACTCATAAAGTCTTTAAATGGGATCTTTATTTGAATCGTAATGTTTTAAATTTATAGTTAAATACATATATTATTATAAACCAGCGCAAAAATATGATAATTAATGATTAAGTATTATTAAGATTTGATTGTAATTTTAAAAATAGATTCTTTTATACGCAGCAGTATAATATTTAAGAGCTAATTGCCATATATGTTTGTATCTGTTAGTTTAACTAAGATGCACCTTATCCATTACTTATTATGTACATGTCTTATTTGAAACAAAATTAATAATTTACAATCCAAAAGATAATATCCATATGCAACTAAAGTGTAAAGTTTATACTGTATGAGACTACAGAGGGTCATGACGTAATAATCGTAAGTAGGTGAAAACGAAAAATTTACAAAATTACCTGAAAAATTGTGGACAAAAACGGTATTTTGTAAGTGTCTAATTTAAAAGATGTCCAAGCTTTATTTATACAATTTAAGACTTAAATACTTAATTATGTAAATGGAAATTTTAGCTTAGTTTCTGTCTAAGTGGCATAAACCTTCAACATTCAGTGTTCCTTAGATATACTACTTACAAAAGTATATGGTTCTGTACCATTAAGAATGCAATGTACCAATATTAATAACATATTTTGCACAACCATTGTTTTTCTCTTTCAAGCCTAACGACGCTTAAATGTCAGTAAGTAATCTACTAGTGTAACTCAAACAAATGATACAGTAACTGATCCAAGTAAAACATGAAAATAAAGTTAAGAACCGCTGTTCTAAAGTATAGTTTAGTACTAAACTAAGAATTTATTTGCTGTTTATGAGACTTGGTAACTTGAATTAATATAACTTATTGAATTGCAATAGAATGATACTGATAAAGTAAACTACAACGTAAAACTGTTGTGTTACTTTTTAATAATTCAAATCACTTATAGATATATACTATTAAACATATCTGTAAACAACACTAAAACTTTGTTCAGTCTTTACTTAACTTTGAGCTATAAGTAGAATTAACTTACTTAACAACATACAAAAACAAACAAAACAATAAAGCTAAGGCTTGTTCAAACAATAACATAAATTAGATAGAAGACTTTTATAGGTTAGCTAACTGATATGTCGACTAGTAAATTTATGAGACAAAATACAATAGAACGATATTAATAAACCAAATTACAGTAAGTGAAGTGTTCTATATAGAATAATAAATTGATTGTCTACTGCAAAACTGTACCATTTGGAGTACTACATCAATTTTATATACTATAAAACATAAAACTTTAATGTAATTCAGTTGTTTTTAACATATATCTGGATACTCACAAGCAGGGGCGTCGCGTGGGGTGGCACACTGGAGCTGCAGTCCCACCTATTAAAAAAAAAGAAGAAAAAAGAAAATTTCCCTCTATTTCAGTTTTCCTGCTTTTTTTCATTGAACCTAAGATAAATTTGTTAGTTTTTCAAATTTTACATTCAATTTTCAAATATTCGTTAAATGGCTGGCGCTGCAAGCTAAAACTGTGGGTGCTGCATTTTAAACATATACAAATTTCCTATACAATTTTTAGAGCTGCATTCAATGCAGCGCTGTGTGAAATAAACTGAATATAAAGAATATAGTGAATATGAATACACTGTTAACTAGTTTTTAAACATTAACATTGAAACAACTACTAGATGTAAACAACTTGAATACAGTGAAAGTAAAGTTTAGTTTTTGAGGTGAAAGTTGCAAGATCAAAACCCAGTGGTCAACACATATACAATAAAAAACTATATAAGCCAAAAGTTGTAACAAGTTTTTAAAGGACATTATTAAAAAAATTTAAAAACTCAAGAAATTTGTGTGTGTTTTATTGATAATTCTTTAAAAAATGGTCATTGAATTTTTTTTTCATATATTATAATTTTGTATTCCAGATTACCATAAAGTAAAAGAAAACAAAGGCTACCTATGTTATTTACATAAAATAATTGAATTTCTTTTAAATATAAATAATTTTGTTTTTAGATAATTTTTAGTATTGCAATAAGCAATATGTGGCTAACAAGTTACATGCAAGTTTTAAATGTAACTGCTTTATATTGATAATAAAATTTGCCTAAAAAATAAAAGTTTTCAAGTTGAGAACTAAAACCTAAAGTTTTCTCAACTTAGTGTAAAAATTTTTAGAACAATATTATGATGAAAGATATAAAAAAATATTTTAAACTAAAAACTTTAAAAATTAAAAAAATCTTAATTATTTTGCTAAAAAACTTTGTTAAGATTTGCTGATAATAAAGGAAAAGGTTAGATATAGTGAAATAGTTTTTTTTTTTAATTCCTTACATAAAGAACCTGTTGTTGCCTTAGTTTTATTTTAAGCATTTATTTGATTAATGAAAATTACAAGAACTCTGATACCACTCCATGATCTCTGTATGGTTTGACATGAAATTTAAATTGATATTAAAGCATTTATAAAATAAGTTTATACAGCTTGAGCTTATTTTGTAGACTTTTAAGAAAACTATACATTGTTTTAAATTGCTCTTTGAATTGAATTATGACAAATAGTTAATTAAAGTTGGAGAGCACTAAAATTTTATAATGAGAGGGAAGTACAAACTTTCTTAACAAAATCAAACTAATTTTTTATCTCCAATTTGATTTTTTAGACAAGTACATTAAAGTTTTTAGATAAACTTACTTACACAACAAAAGACAATTCTCATAGTTAAACTTATATCAACCTGTATTAAAACTAACAAGTTTCATCTGTTTATTTTAAATGAAAAAGTTATTTAAGGTATATAAAAGTATATAGAAAGTTTGTTAAGGACATAGGGGGTCTATCATTTTTTATAACAAAAATTAACATTAGAAATTATATGAAAGAGTTACTTATGTATTACAAAATACTTTTCACATTGAAAAAAATAATAATATCAGCTTTAAAATATCAGTACCGTGTAAAAATTTTCACAAATAGTTCAACATAATGAATTCTTTAGGTTGTTATAAAAAATAACAACATGCAAACTACAAATTATAGTGAATGGACTGTGGACCAGCTTAAACGCCTTGATATAGATGCTTTGTCTGAAGTTGAAAAGCTCAAGTTGAAAAACAGCAGACCCACACCAGATATTTCAATACGGAAGAGTGTACATCAACAGGTTTGAAGTTTATTATATAACTAAGCTAAAAGTTTGAACTATATAAAAAAAATTATTATATTTTATAAATGTGTTTGTTACTTAAAATAGAAAAGATATTATGAGGAAAAAGTTATTATGTTTACAAAGATTATTGCAGTTTTAACTAAAGTATTAGCTTTATAACTTAAAGTCTTTAGAGCTAAGATGTATTTGAAACATTGTTTTAGCAAAGGAGAAATTTTTAGAGCTTTTTTATATATTTACTTTTCAGGTATTTATAATAAATATCAGATTTTGTAACAACTATAGCACTTAAATAATGAGAATGAAGAGTTTTTTCTATTAATATAGTGTGTAAATTTATTTTAATTTTCTAAAAAAAGATAGAATTTTGTTTTGTGTTTTTGATTAATATTTATTGTTGTTAAGTATTAAAGTTTATATGTTACTTTAAAACTTTTAATTTTTTTAGTTTGCAAATAGTGAACTACTAAAAATATTTTACTTTATTTTTAATTCTCTGTCCTGAATTCTAATTTTGACTAAACTTTTTTTTTTTCAGATACATTATATGTTTTTAGTTTGTATTTAATTAATTAGATGCTAATGCTTATAGGTTATTTTACAAATTTTAATTTTGTTAGTCAACAAATTGTGAACTATCACATAGATTTTGCTTTGTTTTCAAATTTTGTATATTAAAACTAATTCTGACTTAACTTTAATTATGTTTTTAGTAAAAGTTATTTGGTTTAGATAATAAATTTTTGATCCTAGATAAAAACTTTTTAAGGTTATTTTTCAACTTGTAGTTATTTAGTTTGCAAACAAAGACCTTTTAAACAAATTTTGCTTTATTTGTTTATTATCTATATTGAAAGCTAATTCTGACTAAATTTTGCTTTTTAGTTTTTTATAAGTGATTTTAAATTAATATGTTTCAAAACGTAAGTAGAATTTTATTAAATTTTTTTTAGTATTTAAAACTATTTTAAGAATAATTTTTTTTTTTACTGCTGTAATATTTATAACTTTTTCAAGACCTTTGTGTTGCATTGTAAAAGTTTCAAAAGAAAATTCCTTCTAGTGTGATTTTTTTTTCAATTATAATGTTATTTTTTACTAGTGAAAAATAAGTAGGTAACTCAAAGAAACAAAGTTACTGTTTAAAGCAATTTGTTTTTAGCTGCTTTAAAAGTTTCTTTACTTTTTGAGTTAACTTTATAATCTACAAGAAAGTTATTCATGATATTTTTTGATCCGTAATTTTATTTTGCTAAACATATTTTCTTTTTTTGTTTATATAACCATTGATGCTTAAATAGTTATATACGTAGTTTTTAAATCTTTTTTAAAGTTGTATTGTAAGAAGTTATTTATACATTAAAAATAATTAATTTTTTAATCTGTAAAAAAAAAATAATTTTACTTATATAATTAAATTATGTTAATACACACAAACTTTTTATCAATGTATGATATATTGTAAACTTATGTACTGTATTATGATAAAAATTTTTAGCAACATAGTAATCTATTTCTTTCATAAAGTACTTTTAAACAAATTCCTCATTTGAAATTAAGTATAAAAGTATAAAATATATATTTTGAAGTATATCATGTTTTTTTTTTATATTCATAACAAGAAGCATTTAAAAGACTTTTAGCTCAAAAGTTTCCCTATTTCTCTCTAACTCCTTCAGTTATATTTCAGAGTTTCAAATTAGGGGATTTTTTAAGTTGACAACTCAATCTGCAGCACCCCCTAACAAAAATACTACGCGACGCCACTGCTCACAAGTATATGAGAGAAAAATAACATGCTAAAAGAACGTGCGTAACTACTCGTACATCAAACAAAAAACTAATTAAGTGCCGACCAGCATAAGGACCTGGCCTAAAGGACGGCTTTCGTTATTTGTGCAAAAGTCCCGTGAGCAAGAATTCCTCCTCCGGAGGAGGAGGAATTCGCAGCGGAAGGGACTTATTTTCCGCTTTAAACCTTCATTTTAGTTCAAAGATTTACATTTTTAACCATTAACTAACTGCTTAAACAAAAAGTATTTGTTTATCAAAAAAGAAAGTTTAAATGCAACATCCTAAAAAACAAAATAATTATTAAAAAAATGTTTATTCAAACCGCTTAAAGCACGTTTTTTAATAAAAATATACTATTCATTACAAATATAAAGTTTCATTTAGACCTTAAGTCAAACGAACTATGAGTTACCCCATAATCGAGTATCACAAAATATACATGAAATTTAAATTAAATTACAAACGAAATTCATTCAAACCGCTTAAAGCACATTTTTTAATAAAAATATACTATTCATTACAAATATAAAGTTTCATTTAGACCTTAAGTTAAACGAACTATGAGTTACCCCATAATCGAGTATCACAAAATATACTTGAAACTTAAATTAAATTACAAACGAGATTCATTCAAACTGCTTTAAGCACGTTTTTTAATAAAAATATACTATCTATTAAAAATATAAAGTTTCATTTAGACCTCAATTTAAACGAATTACGAGAAGCTATATAATCAAGCATCAAGATAAAATATACCTGAAATTTGAGTCAAATTACAAACGAGATTCATTCAAACTGCTTTAAGCACATTTTTGATAAAGTTGTGCTAATCATTATAAATATAAATGTAAAGTTTAATTTAGACCTTAAGTTAAACGAACTATGAGTTACCCAATAATCAAGTATCACAAAATATACTTGAAATTTAAATTAAATTACAAACGAGATTCATTAAAACTGCTTTAAGCACGTTTTTTAATAAAATATACTATTCATTACAAATATAAAGTTTCATTTAGACCTCAAGTTAAACGAACTATGAGTTACCCCATAATCGAGTATCACAAAATATACATGAAATTTAAACTAAATTACAAACGAGATTCATTCAAACTGCTTAAAGCACGTTTTTTAATAAAATTATACTATTCATTACAAATATAAAGTTTCATTTAGACCTCAAGTTAAACGAACTATGAGTTACCCAATAATCGAGTATCACAAAATATACTTAAAATTTAAATTAAATTACAAACGAAATTCATTCACACTGCTTAAAGCACGTTTTTTAATAAAAATATACTATTCATTACAATTATAAAGTTTCATTTAGACCTTAAGTTAAACGAACTATGAGTTACCCCATAATCGAGTATCACAAAATATACTTGAAATTTAAATTAAATTACAAACGAGATTCATTCAAACTGCTTTAAGCACGTTTTTTAATAAAAATATGCTATCTATTAAAAATATAAAGTTTCATTTAGACCTCAATTTAAACGAATTACGAGAAGCTATATAATCAAGCATCAAGATAAAATATACCTGAAATTTGAGTTAAATTACAAACGAGATTCATTCAAACTGCTTTAAGCACATTTTTGATAAAGTTGTGCTAGTCATTATAAATATAAATGTAAAGTTTAAGTTAGACCTTAAGTTAAACGAACTATGAGTTACCCAATAATCAAGTATCACAAAATATACTTGAAATTTAAATTAAATTACAAACGAGATTCATTAAAACTGCTTAAAGCACGTTTTTTAATAAAATTATACTATTCATTATAAATATGAAGTTTAATTTAGACCTCAAGTTAAACGAACTATGAGTTACCTCATAATCAAGCTTTCTCGATATAAAAAATATTACCTTGAATTTTCTTTAAATTTAAAACTTTGCAGAAAAACTATAAAAAAGTTTTTCAAAACCGTACAAACAAAAACAAAGTGTAGTTTTATTTTTCTAAAAACATTTGTTGAACTTATAGCATAGTTTGCATAAATACTTAAAAATCATATAAATTATAAAAAATAAATAAATTTTACCAATTAAGAAAGAAATCTACTATGTCACTAATATTTAATAATAAGGAGAATGATACAAGGTCTTTTAGTGTTTTTGTTTTTATGTTACTAAATAAAAAATAATCGTCTAAAAGTATTAGAATAAAAACATTTTTTATTTACTTAGATCTTTAAAACTAGTTAAAGTTTATAGTAAAACAATTTTAAAGACCACAGTAAGAAACAAAACTAAATAGTTAAAAAATAGTGAACATTACAACTAGGAAAACGAACAAGTGGTCTGTTTAACTCATAAGCCAACTGACCTGGTTGGTTTGCGAATTGCTTGTCTACATATGGGTGACTTGGTGCGAAGTGTTGACCATGGTTCGGGTTTTGTGTATACGCATTGGTTATTAAAGAAGGTTGATCATTTTTTTTTGGTTGAAAATGAGTCTTGCTGTTTTGGAGCTGATTGTTACCGGGGAAGTGATTGGTACCAATCAATTGCTGGTTGACCATCATTTGTGGAATCTGTGTCGTGGTCTTTTGTGGATTTTGTCCCATGTTAATTTGAGGGATCTGTCCCATGTTCATTTGAAGGTTATGTGCCATGAGTGATTTGAAGTACTGTTGTTGTGCTGTAAAAACTTCCGCTGGTGTTGAAACTCCTTGATGTTGGGGGTTGAAACCGGTTAGTTGACCCTTAAAGTGTGAGGAAATATTTTTTCTTTATAAAGTAAACAAACTGTTTAACAAACTATTGTTAATTTAAAAAAATTGCGTCCGCAGCAAAAGTTTGTAACTAATCAGAGAACGTAACTAAACGAGAGGTAGCAAAAATACCTACTACACTAGCTGTTTTAATACACTAGCTTATAAGTTATTTGATTAAATGAATTTAAAGACTTTTCCTCTTTTTTTGTTTCAAAAACAACTCACTTAAGTTGTTGTATATGTAAGTAAAAATAGTTTACGTGTAAACAAAGTATACTTTTCTTGCCAACCTCAGATTAAACGTGTCTCGTATGGTATTAGAGAAACACGTTTCTTTAATGCTATGTAAGATAAGTTTAATTTTAGGTAGGCAGGGAACAAAGGCATTTATTGAGTTTAAATGAACTTTTATGTCATTAATATCATGAGGAGTTAAACGTAGTACCTTGTCTGATTTAACGTTTTTCATGTTAGATTTCAGAACTTTTATTGAAAATTTTGTTAACTTTTAAAATTTATTGTACACTTGTGCAAAATCTAATATTTATCTAGTCGTCAAGAAACGTAATTTTACAAAGTCTGAACAAGTATTGAAACGAGTTAGCAATTAAATTAACTTTCAAAAAATGAATTTTGTCAGCTTAACACAATAATAAATTTACAATGTTGAAAATTCAAATTTATATCTTTTTATGAGAATTCTAAAAAGCTAAACTAACATTCTGTTACGGAAATATAACCGCAAGAACGCATTTTTACAATTAAACCGTTTATAATATCTCTTATACAAGCTACTGTTGTACACAGAAAGATTTTAAAATAACTATACTCTTCACTTGAAATACACGTACAAAGATATGGCTGTTTGTTTTGTACAAAACTTTTACGCGAATTTTGATATTTGAAAATCTTTCATTCAAAAGCTGCATAAGCAGATGTACATATTAAACGCAGTTTTTATTTTTGTTGCTTAAATCTAAATGAAAGAAGTAAACTTATTAAACGCTTCGATAATCAGAAAAATTTAAAATATGTTGATAACAAATATTTCTGCCACATTTTAATTTCAGCTTTAAACTTCTGTTTAAATTTAAAGGTTTTTATAAACAGTTAAATGTCTAAAAACCAAACAAACATTAATGTAAAAACTATATAACTTATTTACAACAATAAATGTGTAACACAAGAGTAAACTAACAAATATATTTATTAAAATATAAGTGCACTTTTTCTTTCATTAAATCAAGTTGACTTTTTTAGAACAAATTTTTATTAAACCTTATTTTATGTTTGTTTTAGTAAACTTCTATTAGTTTTAATATTCAACACCATAAACATTTTAGGTCAATTACATTTATGCTGCAATAAACATGTGAATAAATGTTTATACGGACACCAAGGGGTAACTTAACTTTACAAACTATATTAACACGTACAAAATTGTTAATGAAACTGTTAGTCAAAGTAAGTATTGTTTAATTAACTGTAAAATAACTAACTAAATTAGTAGACTTTATAAAAAAGATGTCTTCTTCTAAGTAGACTGTAATTATTTAAATTTATGCAAATTTTTATGCAACAAAATTGAATGATTATGAACGAGTAAAGCATTTTTTTTTTATTTTTTTCATTTTCGTTTTAAACTTGGCAATAATTAAAAATAAGCATTTCCATCGTTCTTTGCGGAAAATTTCATGCTAAAAAACACCAAAAAAGTTATTAAAACGATGAAAAATAAGCAAAATAGAGCTTTAAAACTTCAAAGCTTTGAATTTGAACTATTTGGTTTTTCTAATACCTTTCAAACTTGTAGGTTTTTGCTCTTGAAAGCCGATGAGCATATGTTTGACCAACTTTGAAGTCTTCTACTTGCCATAATTTGGAAAAATGTCACATTTCAACACAATTGTCAACTTCTGCTAGAAGCTTCTTGTATCAACAATGGGTAATTTCCAGTTTTGTGATTTTTGTTTCTTTTCAGAGATTTTCAACGCAAATTTGGAGAAATAACTAGAAATTTCAAACGAACAATGTTTGAGCGTTGACTAAGTAATCGACGGTTTTCAAAATGAGAGTTACTATAAAAGAAATGTTAAGCATAACAATTCTCAATATGAACTACTATATTTTTTTAGAAGTATGGACATGGACAACTCGAGCAATTCATCTGAAGAAAATGAGAGCATATATCGGCTATAAATTACTTTTGATCCTTTAAAGCAGAAAAGTAAAAGATGACTATTGAGTGCTAACTGATTTCGAGAGGTACATAACAAGACACGTGACCTGAGCAAACTCATTCGTAAAGCCAACAAGTGTTTGTCGAGCCCGCAGTTAAACTGGAAAACAAAAGCAGCTCTCGGTTGCTGTCGAAAGCTAGTTTGCGTCTTTCTACTGTGCTTAAAATTGCAAAGTAAGATGTTACAAGAGAGAGAGAGAGAGTATGAAGATAAGATACTAGTGTCTTTCAAATTGTTTGACAGCAAATTTATGCTTAGATATAAGATAGGGGTGGGCAACGTAAATAGTTAAAGGGCCGGATCCGAAAAAATTAGACCTATGTTACAAGAGAGAGAGAGAGAGTATGAAGATAAGATACTAGTGTCTTTCAAATTGTTTGACAGCAAATTTATGCTTAGATATAAGATAGGGGTGGGCAACGTAAATAGTTAAAGGGCCGGATCCGAAAAAACTAGACCTATGCGGGCCGGAGCATTTCGAGTTAGTGATCTACCGGATTCAGCTGGATCCTTTTTAAGATCCGGATCCTAATTTCAAAACATTAACCTGATCCGGCTAAATACTAATTTTAGACATAGATCCGGATCCGAATGGAAGCTAATTTGAAAAAGATTTAGATCCTGCTGGATGCTTATTGATCGGGTATTTCAGAATTTTGAATCAATTTATTAATTACCAAGGTTTTTCAGTATGTAAAATATATTGATGTTTATTAAGTATTCATAACTCTATATTTTTTTTAACTATGGACCAAATTAATACTAGTTTGTCGTATAAAAACAATAACTTACTTAATAAAAGTTACTAGCGCATTATATTTTAAGCTAAAACATCAAATAATTGTTAACTATTCGAAATTATTTAACTTTGGCAATCCTTGGCTGGAGTTTTCATTAATAATATTATTTACAAGTTAATTAACATTACAATATTAAACTACTACCTTTTAATTAAAAAAAAAATAATAAAGACCCATTACATATTTTTGCACGTATATAAGAAACAAAACGACAAATAATTCTGATAAAATAAATAATTTACCATAAAAGCGAATAAAAAATTAAAACATCTCGATGAAACACTTAAGGTTAATCATATATTCAAGTTGTTTAAATCTATTTGCATGACGGTTTGGGAAAATCTGCAAGTTCACTGGAATATTGATTAGGTTTGAAATTAGCTTATCCTTGTTGATGTTTATAGTCGGAAATGTTTGTTTTCAAATGTACGAACAAAACAACTAATTTCATGGTCATATTTTGAAGTTGAGAAACTTTGGCTCGTTCAATCATACATAAAATCTATCTAAAAATCTACTAAAATCAACGAAAATTATATGTAAGATTTAAATTTTCAAATCAACATAAATAAAAAAATAGTTAAATTATTAATAAGATAATAATTTGAAGAAATAAATAGATAAGAAATTAATTTGGCTAAATATTTTAAAATTTTAATTTTCAAAATATCAAACAGTAATGATCAACTTATGAAAACAAACTGAGTTTTGTACTTTAAATATTATTTTATAAAACAATTCATTTAAAATACTTTTATAAAAGTACAAACAAAAAATAACGAAATACTAAAATAAAACAGAGATTAATTTATATTTAAACATGATAACCATATAATTCAATAGACTCTTATATTAAGATAAATTCCACTAATAAAAATATTACTGAACGAAAAAATGACATACAAACTGTCATATTTTATTTTAAATATAAAGATTAAAGAGTTTAAAATGAATAATTACACTAAAAATAAGTCAATAAGTCATTTGTGGGTCATTAAAGTTTTTAACAAATTGTTTGAAATCTGGAAGTATATTTGAAGTAGATATTCTTAGTAATGACTGCAGATTGGTATCAGTAAGGTTTAAACGCAGTTTACTTTTCTTTATATCCATGGTTTAGAATGTTTGTTCGAAAAATATACGTAGACCCAAAAGGAACAAGTAACTTCATTGCCATCTTTTTTAAATTAACAAACTTTGACTTGTTAACTAGGGCATAAAATCTGTCAAATTTTTAAATTTAGAACTTTCCTTACAACTAAGTGTACTGTCACAAAAATGTTTAACAGTTCTAAGTGTATATTACTAAGTGCGTTTTCGGTGTCAAACGTCAACTATGATGATAAAATATCAAATTCTTCTATTAGTTGTTTAAAGTCTGCAAAACGACGACCAAACTGATTATTAAGTGAAACTATTGTCATCAATTGGTTACTACTAAACTTAACCATATAATTAACCAAAAAGAAATTAATACAAAAATCAATAGCAGAAAAGAGTGCAAATTGTAGTTTTAACTTGAAAGACTTTACTAAAATTTAATGTTGAGCAGTTTGAATTAAAATAATTGTCAATGTTTAAAAAGATTATTTTCTACTTTTCTAAACAAGTATAAAAACAACTATCTACACATCTGGGAAAGAGAGAAATTTTTTATGAAAGTCATTATGGTACGTAAGATCATCAAAACTAGTTCAGCAAACAACTGTTTTTGGATAATTTGAGAAAGGATTACTTCAACTGATTCAAAACAGAAAAAGATACTTTAACAAAAGAGTTTTTTTATCACCACAAAAATAAAAACCCAATTTTACAAACTTTTTCAGGGTCAAAGTCTTACATTTTAGTTTTATGAAAATAATTTTAAAAAGGTTTTGTACAAGTTTTGTAATATTTACATTGGCTGGCCGGATTTCATACAAATTTTGAAAAATGCTTAGCGGGCCGGATCATCTACTCGGGGGCCGGATCAATTTTGTCCGCGGGCCGTACGTTGCCCACCTCTAATATAAGACATTAGAAAACATATAATATACATTAACAATCGTGAAGACTTAAACCTTGGCTTAAATGGCACTACAAAAACTGTTATTTAAAACAACTCAAATATAACCTCAAGTTAGAACGTTAAATGTTTGTATCTGTTAGTTTAAGTAAGATACACCTTATCCATTACTTATTATGTACATACAATTAGTCTTATTTAAAACAAAATTAATAATTTACAATCCAAAAGATATGTCCATATACAACTAATGTGTAAATAAAAATTACTAAGTTTATATTGTATGCGACTACAGGGTCATGACGTAATAATTGTAAGTAGGTGAAAACAAAAAATATTACAAAATTACCTGAAAATTTGTGGACAAAAACGGAATTTTGTAAGTGTCTAATTTAAAAGATGTCCAAACTTTATTTATACAATTTAAGACTTAAATACTTACTTATGTAAATGGAGAATTTTAGCTTAGTTTCTGTCTAAGTGGCATAAACCTTCCACATACTTAAACCTTAGATATACTACTTACAAAAGTATATAGTTCTGTACCATTAAGAATGCAATGTACCAACATTAATAACATATTTTACACAACCATCGTTTACCTCTTTCAAGGCTAACGACGCTTAAATCTCAGTAAGTAATCTACTAGTGTAACTCAAACAAATGATACAGGAACTGATCCAAGTAAAACATCAAAAAAAGTTAAGAACTGCTGGTCTAAAGTATAATTTAGTACTAAACTAAGAATTTATTTGCTGTTTATGAGACTAGGTCACTTAAATAATATAACTTTTTGAATTGCAATAGAATGATACTGATAAAGTAAACTACAACGAAAAACTGTTGTGTTACTTTTGAATAATTCGAATCACTAATGGATATATACTATTAAACATATCTGTAAATAACACTAAAACTCTGTTCAGTCTTTACTTAACTTTGAGCTATAAGTAGAATCAAATTACTTAACAAATTACAATACAAACAAAACAATAAAGCTAAGGCTTGTTTAAACAATAACATAAATTAGATAGAAGACTTTTATAGGTAAACTAACTGGTATGTACAACTAGTAAATTTGTGAGGCAAAATACAATAGAATGATATTAATAAACCAAATTACAATAAGTGAAGTGTTATATATAGAATAATAAATTGATTGTCTACTCCAAAACTGTACCGTTTGGAGTACTACATCAATGTTATATACTATAAAACAGAAAACTTTACTGTAATTCAGTTGTATTTAATATAAACATACATCTTGATACTAACAAGTATATAAGAGAAAAATAACATACTAAAAGAACTTGCGTAACTACTCGTACATCAAACAAAAAACTAATTAGGTGCCGACCAGCATAAGGACGCGGCCTAAAGGACGGCTTTCGTTATTTGTGCAAAAGTCCCTGGAGCAAGAGTTCTCGAAGAGAACTCGCAGCGGAAGGGACTTATGCACAAATAACGAAAGCTGTCCGCTACCACTTTAACTCAAAACCCAACTACTTCTTAGAGCTCAGTACCACACTTTTATCTGGTTTGGCTGTCAGGCTTACTAACTGGGCTCCAAGCGTAATTAGGTTTTTAAGAAAAATGGTTGGGAGTAACAGTGAAAAATTTTTCGCCGGCGGAGCCGGCGAAATGCCTTCAAAATAATTTTTTTTATCAATCTCAAAAATTTTCACGCCCATTTTCGATTTAGGGAATTCCCCCTAATGTGAAAATTTGTGTGGGGGGCCTTAATAATTTAGTGCGTACCTTATGCGTGTGCGTATTTCTTAGATCGCGTACCTTACAGACATTAAAAATCACTTTGACGCATTGTAAATTACTACCTGATGTTAAATCATTTTTGTTCATTTTAAAATTCCTTAACTACTTGCATCTTAAGTTGTTCTAAGGTCCGGCTGCAGTTCTAACGTCGCTTCTGATTGGCTAATATATTACAATATTTATTAATTTTAAGTTTGAAGTTATAATACTTGTTTTTCATTTTACTTTTATGTAACTTGGTAATTGTTCTTATTATTATGCTGTATCATCACTTCACCTCATAATGTTATGATTGAAAACATAACCTTACAACTGCAGCCGACCCAATTAAAATATACACATTTTAGCCTAAATTATATTATTCAATTTCTATACTTGCAACTAACATATTTAAATCTAAGCCACCACTGTCAAAAACTCTTCTTGAGTAGCTATTAACCAACAACATAGAGTTGCTATAAAATATAATTACAAAAATATTGAACTGAAAATTCCATTTCTTTTCAAAAGTTTTTGACAGTGTTTTTTGTTTAGATAAAAACGGTTTGCGTATTGTTTATTAATTGTTTAAATAGTCTTCCTTTAGAATTCTTGTGGTGACGTTATCTAACAGTATATCATAAGTATTTATTTTATATGGAATTTAATATATATTGAGATTAGACTAAAAAACACTTAGTTTAATGCTACACATAGTATCAAGTTGAAGACAAATAAATGCTTGTGATTTACTATTTTATAATGTCACAACTAAAATTCCATAAAAAGACTATTTTGAAGTACTCTAAAAAATTAAGTTATATCAGTACAATATAGTCTTTTTATAAAGATAATACATAGTCAGATAACAGTCTGGTTTTTGTCAGCTAGTTACAAGTTTCTTATCATAACTCTATCAATTATAATAACCACTAAATGGTTTTCAAAGTTATAATACACATAAACTTTGAAACATATTATTACTGTTAACTATAATCATTACAAGTGACTGCAACAAACCAGACTCATATCTAACTTAATTATATAAACATACAAAAACACTAAACATCAGGCAGTTGATCAAGCTGCCTGAATGTTGTTTGTGTTCCTATATGTTCAAATGTAAAAAAATAAGTCACTTACACACAAACATTTTACACTATAGCTTTAAGTGCTTAAGGGATATAAACATAATAATAAAACATTTACTTAAACAATTATTAACAATGTGTCTTTAAAAGTGTGCAAAGATTTAAAATTAACTACTTAATTTTCAAACTTGTAGTAACACTTTACAAAATAACAGCTTGATTTTTACCTCTAAAATGATAATTGAACGTTTTACATTGTAATTTCTTTATAAAGATTTATAACAAACAAGTTTTGACATATAGAAAAGCTAATGAAGCTTAATAGTAACATATTTTAGTTACTTTTGCACACTTTAGAAACTCTATAAGATATTTTTTAATCTAAAATTTTCATTGTAATTAATTCTTAGTTTTATGACATTAAGTACCAGGGCTGCCACTTTCAATTCAAAAACTGTACTCATTTAAACCAAATTTCATTTTTACTTGAATAAAATTAGAAACTAAGCACCAAAAGGTGTTAATGTGTTATGTACTTTACTTATTGATTTTGAGCACTAATTTGTAGTATTGATATTCTATATTTACAAAAATAATGACAATATTTTATGAAACAATTAATTTTCAAGTATCTAAAAACACCTGAGCACTACAAAAAATTAAATGTTGGTAACCCTGAAAAATAATCTTATAACAAGCTTATTATCTTATTATTAACTATTTTGTATAACATATAAATCACTTACCTCAATAAGAGCAGTAAACTAAGAACAGACCTGATATTTGAACTGCCACAAGAAGGTTAGTGGCCAGAAGGATTGATATAGATGATTGCTGTGAAATTTAAACAGATATGCCTAATTTTTGTTGCTTACTATAAAGCTTTTCAGTGCAACTATGATGAAGTAGAAAAACATGATTACTTATAATGTAGCAGACTGTTGATTTGAGACACTTTTTCAACATAAAGGTAAACACTTTTCTCTGAAATCATGAAAAAAGATAATGAATCACATGGTTAGAGTAGAAGACTATTGATTCAAGATACTTTTAAAACATACAGACATTTTGTTTTATGTTCATTTTTTCAAGCATAGACAGTTTGAGTTTCAACTGTTAAAGACAATGCTGATTTTTTTTTTCAAACCAAGTAATTGATTTTGTGTATCTGCTTTTAGTACCTTTTATTACTTAAAAAAACATATAAAAAGGTACACTCTAAAATAATTTATGAAAGTAAAGAATGACAAGAGCTGCTACCAGTAACAAAACATTTTACAAATAAATGTTATTTCATTAAAAATTTCTGTTAAAAGAAATTTTTGAAAACTGAAATTTCAGCAAACAGAAATTGAAGCAGAGATGCCCAATTTGTTTGTGCTGAATATAAAACTTTTCAATGCAACTATGATGAAGTAGAAAAACATGATTACTTATAATGTAACAGACTGTTGATTTTAGACTCTTTTTCAACATAAAGGTAAACACTTTTCTCTGAAATCATGAAAAAAAGATAATGAATCACATGGTTAGAGTAGAAGACTGTTGGTTCAAGATACTTTTAATACATACAGACATTTTGTTTTATGTTCATTTTTTTCAAGCATAAACAGTTAAAGTTTCAACTGTTGAAGACAATGCTGATTTTTTTTCAAACCAAGTAATTGATTTTGTGTATCTGCTTTTAGTACCTTTTATTACTTAAAAAAACATATAAAATGGTAAACTCTAAAATAATTTATGAAAGTAAAGATAAAGTAAAAAATGACAAGAGCTGCTACCAGTAACAAAACATTTTACAAATGAATGCTATTTCATTAAAAGTTTCTGCAAACAGAAATTTTTATAATTACGTAATAAATAAAAGCTTGGTGCAAAAAATTCGCTTGGTGACATTCACGAGGTCTCTCTTCTCTCGCTTTGAAAGTTTTAAGCTAATTTTAAACTTTTTGCTATATTTTTTTCAAACCTTGTTTTTTTCAAAAATAAACTTCACCATCATGTCGAGCACCAAATTCCGCTTCAAAAAACACCAAACACTTTAAAAAAAGGATGAAAAATAAGCAAAATAGAACTTAAAAACTTCAAAGCTTTGAATTAAACTGTTTGCTTTTTAAAACTTGTATATTTTTGCGTGAAAGGATTTAGAAACAATTAGCAGATACTAGTAATCGAACTATGTTCATAACAAAAATCTCTGCTATATTTTTAAATATTTTCTTTAGTTTAAAGGTTTATATTTGTATCTACTCATTAACTGCTTAAACAAAACACAACTCACATGAGTAAATATAAATGATTAAAAAAAGGTGTGGTTTTAATACAACTACAGTAAACTTATGACTGACTTTTCTTAAGTACTTTCTACAGAAACTTGTTGGTTTGTGTACTTATTTACAAAAGAATACTACACTCTAGTATTAAAAATACCCTAAGTTGTCATAAGTATGTAAATAAAAATTTATGCACACGTTAAAGCTTAGCATAATCTTACAAACTCTGTACTTTTAATTTGGTCGTTTTTATTTGTACAACAGATTTTTTTTACATGACTTAAGTTTAGTACTATTTCTTAGTTAAAAAGTTTAATGTAAGTTATGGCATACAATAAAAACATTTCATCAAGTTTATAGATAATGTACTACTTAGAATTTGACAAAAAAGAGCTTTTATTTTATGTGTATACTGACAAACTTATCTATATGATTTGACTCCATTTCTATGTATAGTCAAACAACTTGATAATGTGAATACTATTGTTCACTTTAAACTCTAGTTATTTGAATAAATACTTGTGAGCTGCAGAACAGTTGAACTAATTTAGATCAATAAAATCTTTTATTGAACTCTTAAAATTGTAAAACAAGTATTCACAGTATTGTGTTTTTTTAAACTACATACTGTTCCTGATGGAAAAACCAGCACATTTTACTCATTATGGAACTTACATATAAACTAAGCTAAAACTTATCATGACAGTTGAACTGGTATCATTCAAAAGTAAATATATGTGAACTTATTGCTAAATATAATTTTTAACAAAAGGTATTTTACTTTATCACAGTTATTTCAGTATTGTTTGTCAAGTTTCACTAAAGTAAAGATTTAACTTTTTTATACAAAAACTATTTCATGTTTGTCATTTAAATCATAATGATAAAACTAACCAATTAACCTAATGAAATCTTACTAAACACTTAAGCTAACAGCTAATATTTACATTGAAAGTGATTGAAAACTAGTTTATAAAACTTATTGATTAGTGTAGTACTTATTTATAAAACAGTGCTTAACTCTAGTATTTATAAGAACAACTATTTGCAATAAGTTGAGAATAAATACTTACACAGACACCAATGTTTAGCCTAACTTTACAAACTGAATTAATACGCATCAAAACACTAATAAAACTGTTAAGCTAAAAAAAAAATCTTTAATAAACTGTTAAAGAACTAGTTACAATAATAAACTCTATAAAAAAGTAGTTTTATCTAAAGACCTAGCCAGCTGTAGTCATTATAAATTATGCAAATTGATATGCAACAAAATCGAATAAAAATGAACAAGTATAACTTTTTTCAAATTTTTTTCATTTTTTATTATAAACTTGCCAATAACTAAAAATAAATATCTCCATCGTTTCTGTCAGAAAATTTAATGCTAGAAAAACCCAAAAAACTTTTTAAAACGATGAAAAACAAGATTTTCTCAAACTTTATATTCACACTATGTTATTATGCAAAATTCAAACAGGAAAATTGATTTTATCTTCTCTTCTTTTGAAAACTTTAAACTGTTTTAAAAGTTTTAGTTGTGTTTTTTAAACCTTGTTTTACTTTTAAATAAATTTTACCATCATGTCAATCACCTAATTCTGCTTCAAAAAACACCAAACAGTTTATAAAAAGGATGAAAAGTAAGAAAAATAGAACTTTAAAACTTGAAACTACATTTTTTACTTGTTTTAGAGGATCTTTCAAACTTATATTTTTCAACAGCATATGAGTTAAAAGTTAAAAGAAAAAAGATACTAATATTTGAACTATGTTGATAACAATATCTGTGCTACATTTATAATTTCAGTTTTAAATTTATGTTTAAATTAAAAAGTTTTGTATAAACAATTAAACGTATAAAAATAAAACAAACATTAAATTAAAAACTATGTAACTTGTTAACAATAATAAATGTATAACACAAGAGTAGACGAACGAAGAAACTTATTTAAATAGAAAAACTCTTAAACTTTATTTATTCAACAAACTAAACTCAATTTAGTTGATTATTTTAGCACAACAATTGAACACAAATGTTTATTGATAATATTTTATTTAGGTTTGTTTTTGTAAACTTCCATTAATTTAAATATTCAACTCCATAAGCATTTTAGTCAAATATATTTATAATAAGAACATCAAGTTTACCTAACTGATATAAACAAGCTAAAGTAGTTTTTATATGAAAACTAGACAGCAATGTAAATATGAAAATTTATGCAAATTTTTGAGCAACAAAATTCAATAAAAATGAACAAGTAAGTTTTTTTTTTGAAATTTTATTTTTATTTTTTTCTAAACTTGCCAATACTCAAAAACAAATGTCTCTATCATTTCGGGCACAAAATTCTATGCAAAAAAAATACCTAAAACTTTACATAAACGATGATAAATGAGAATTTTTAGAACAAGAGCGTTATTTTTTAAGAGTAAAATCATTTTCTTTTTCGCAACCAGTACAACTTCAGCGACTTCAAACATCTCAAAAACTCAATAATAAAGAAGCTTTTCGATCACGATAATGCGACACGAGTCATAGAGATCGTTGAAAGAAAGCTGGAAAAAACTAAAGGAACTGACCAAGGAAAAGCATCCGGAATGAAGTTGAAAATAAAACAACATCCTCAAACATACAGTGAGCTAGCAAAAATTCAAGAAACTCATGAAGGAAAAGCATATGGAATAAACATGGAAACAAAAATCCATCCGAACAAAACTACAAAGAGACCTGCGAAGCATCATAATAACGAAAAAACTCAAAAAGTCAAGAAAATCAAAAAAGAAAACATATTTTTAAATGGTGTGTCAGAAAATCTGTATAAAACAATGAAACATGTCGTTGCAAAAGAAGATTTGTAATTCTTATTCGAATATTAATATTTATTTATTTGTAATCACAAAGTAATTAGGATTTTATTTCAAAGTATAAAAATAAAAACCATTTTAACTTTTTAAAGTTTAGTTCTTACTTAAAAAAACTTATATATAAATTAGTCATAATTTAAACCTGAATGTACCTTAAGGTCTATTGGTCACATTAGTTATAACTGTATGGAGTCTTTTAATAACAGATACACGTCAAGATTTTCTCATCAAAAAAAATTAAGATTTTCTAAGAACTATATTAAAAATTTGTTTTTAGATTTATAATTTTGATTTACTTAATTTTCAAATTTTTGAGTTTTTTAGTAATAATCACTCTTAAAAAATTAATTATCGTCATCTAAGTATAAAAATGTCTGTTTTTAAAATTTTTTACTTGGTCAAAATAAAATAAACTTTTAGATTTTTGTGATATCTAAACAAAAAAAGGTAAACTTTTATTTAGTACAAAAAATACTAATCAATTTTAATTTATCTGTTTTTCAATATTTTCTATTTACATATTTATTGTTATATTTAGAATTTTAAATATAACAAAATGACGTATTGTGTTATTTTTTAGACGACTATCAACTCGTATCAGGTGTATCAATTGATTTTTCAGAGACAATTATCTGTTAAACTACGTAAAATGACGTCACGTATAATCTTTTACCAGAACGCGCGAAAAATTACGTTAAAATTCGGGTTTGTTTTCGTCGAGCAAACATGTTGATGTAATATAACATTGCACTTTGTAGTTTCAAGGTTTTTATAAATAATGTCACAATAAACTTATGAAAAGTGTTTTTATTTTATAAATCAAAAACAGATTATGATGTTTTTAATGACTATGTTTTTAGTTTAGATTTTATCAACGAGTATTATTATATTTTTGACATCTGTTAATAAATTATAAATATTTAGATGATTCTTAAATTAGTACATAACGAGTAGTTGAAGCTGTGTTTTTCTTTAATTTAAGTTTTTATTTATGCTAAAAAAAATTTTTAGAATTAGCATACGGTAAGTTATACAATTAAACTTTATCAGATAAAAAAGTTTTTAAAAATTTCTTAATTGCTTTTGTACTACTATTACCAATTTTATATCAATTTATTAAAGAACCTGATTTTAAGTTAAACAGCATATATCTTATGATTATTTTATCATTTAGTATATAATACATGCTGTACCGTATTTAAAAAAAAGTAGTATTGTTTTAAAATAAAACTACATTTCTGTTGTTTTAAAGTATTGCTTATAATATGTTTTTAATAGTTTTATTCTTATTACCGCTGTGTTTTGTTAAACTGAAAGTTTAGAAACGATGATCGATTTTAGAATTAAGTTAAACGTAAAGATTATTAAAGAGTTTTACTTACATTTACACTTTTAAAGTTTTTTATTCTATACTTTTTCAAAATTAATATAAAATATTAAATTTAATCAAACTGTGAGAGCTAACACTAGAATTGTTCGATATTTTTTTTAGAGTATTGCTATGTTGTTTTAAAAATAAGTTCTAAGAAATTTTACTGTTTTGAATATGACAGCTACTGACAAAAAACGATAATGTCCCGATCGATTTAAGGATTAAGTGTGACGTTTAAAATTTATAGGTACAGTTATTTTTTAATTTTTAACGTTTTTATTTTCAACATGGTTTTGGATCTTTGTTTATAATATTTTACTGCTAAGGTAAACTAATAAATAGCAGCACATTACCTTAACCTTTATACCTTACCAGGTTTACCCAAAATTCATGATTTATTCCCTTACCTCTAACCACACTTTCCCAGAAGAATAAGAGTAAAATAAAAACTAAACTTATTAGATTTAATTTAAAATAAAGATAAGTGAAATATTTCCCAACCAAAAGCGCCCTGAGCTTGCAGATAACAACAAAACTTCAGCTAAAAAATAAAAAATAAAATTTAAAACATTAATAAAAGTTAGTTAATTTTTTTAAAATTTTGCACTAACTACAATAGATATATCATTTTTTAAACGTTTAGTAATGAGCATAAACATGTTTAGTTATAATTTTTTACGTTATTTCTTAAGTAAGCATGTTTTACTATATTTTCAATTTAGTTGTTGCTTGCTTGTAAACTTATCTTTAATTATATTGAAGTAATTCCAATAGCTATTAAGTTTAAATAAACTAATAACCTAAAGCAAAATTAAGTTCCTTTTTTGAAGCAGAATGCTGTTTAGTTATTAGAAGAACTTAATGTTGTTTTTCTATTGAAATACATATTATACACTTAAGGGTAAATACTATATTAAAAACTTAATTTAGCTATATCTCAAAAAACACTTTACAAGTTTTAGATTAATTAAAAAGCGTTTGTAGTTAATTTATAAAGTTAGAATCGTGTTTTTTTAATACTTATTAAATTTTGAGATATGGTCTTAATCATTTTTTCTTATGAGTTTCAGTTGTCGAAGTTAATAAAGTGGTGCCCTCTTTAAATTGATATAACATATAATGAAAATTAATATAATTCTAATTGATATAATTTATATACCTAAATAACATAAATAACAAAGAAGCAAAAAATGCTTTTGTTTTTAAAATATTTTACTATCGTTTTTCAAGTAGATGAAAATCTATTTAAAATATTATTACAAGAAGAATTAAACTATTTTAAACGAATATGTATGCATACTCTAAAAAAACCAAAAATAATGACTCAGAATAAAATTTATTTTTGAAAAACTAAATAAAAACAATAGCTGATTAGAATAATCAAAACATGATTAAACCTTGTTGGACGATACTAAATTAATAAATAGTTACCAATGTACACATATAGTTTACAGTTTTAAGTTATTTGTATTAAATTGTTAATTTTGAATCACTATATGTTTTGTGATACTTTATACAATTTTAATACTAAATCTAAGTTTTATTATTTGGCACTTTATAAAACTAAAGTAGCGTGCTTTTAATTTTCAACAGTGAAAAGGTTAATCCTTAAAAAAACTTTTAAAATATGAACTTTGAATATTCATTGAGTAATTAGCAATAGTTTTTTTCGTGGTTATATATTGATTTTTTGATTTATATGATAATAATCTTTTTCACAATATATGTATTTATAATTTTGTGATTTAGAACTATTATTACTTAGAAGCTAAGTTTAGAACTTCTAAACGGTGTTTCGATGTAAGTTAAAAGTATATTAATTTTATAAATGAAAATAATTCATACAAATTTCATTCAGTTATTTCTAAAACTATTTAATGACTTTCATTGCTGAGCTACATTTACCTATAAATAATTTTTAAAAAATGGTTTTTAAGAGAATTTAGAACAGTAAGTTTACAAATTAAAGTGTATAATAATATGATCAAATATATTTTTTATTTAACTTTGGTGTATAATGGTTAATGTTAATTTTTTTACTACTTTCTGGTAAAAGTATAGTTTTTGCTTTAATAAAACTTATAAAATTATCAATAATAAACAGTGTAAAATATAGGTATTACTACTGAAATTTTGTTAAATTGGAAGTCTAACACAACTATGAACTACAGTTATAACTAGTTTATTATTATTATTTGAAGAACTTCGTATAAAAGTGTAAATTTTGATCTTATAAAATTTAAAGGGTCTAGGTTAGAAAATAATTTTAGTAGTATATACTTTAAAAAAGTATTCCTAAATATATTCATTTTAAAATTTACAAAAAAAATTAAAAATTAAAACTAAGTTGTTGATGCTTTCGAAAATTATATGACTCTGAATATAAGCTACAATTTCAGCTAATTCATACTAAATGAACTTTTTATGCTTGTAAAAAAAAATTTAACTGTTCTCATAAATTTTCATACTTTATTTATTTAAACTTCGTAGAATTAAACAGTTTTTAATCACAATTTATTAAGACGAAGAATATCATATGTTCAGTGTGAAAAATTTGTTTTGGTATTTTTATATAAGAGTCTTATTTATATATCGAAAAGATTTTACAAAACAACTACCGATTTTTAAACAAAATAGTTTTAATGAGTCATGTTTAAAACAACGTTATCTTTAAAATAAAAAATTATAACTGAAAAAGGCAAAATACAGATATTAAAATTCTAACTTTTTTTTGCTTTTTTAGCTTTATTGTGTTTAAAATGAAGTTCAAAATAACAGTCATGACATTTTTCCAATTTGTTCCGAAAGACTTGGACAAATACGATCCGAAACCGTTTTTTGAAGTGGAGGTTTCTGGCTCCAACACCGTCGCTGATTTTCACTCCAAGCTCACTGAAATGATTGACTTGAGAGATTCCGACTTCGTGGCTGAGTATTACAGAGATGGATTCAATGTTGGTGAGAAGCTAAAATGCGATGAAAAAATTGAGGATGGTGCAACTGTGTATGTTGTATTCACTACTAAAAAGAAACTGAAAGAAGTTGAATATGATACCAGATACAAGGATGTTAAAAGCGAATTTGACGATATGTTTGATGATTTTATTAAAAATCAAAAGAAATAATTACTCTGTTGATTTGTGAATTATTGTTGAGTTTTTGAAAAAATAATAGTTTGTTGATTTCATATTTTACGTTGAACATCGATGACTTTTGTTGTGAAACATTACCTGAAATTAAATCTCTACTTATAAACTTATAAATGTTTAATTATTTTGCGTATATTTATAGGATGACATTGAAGCAGTAAGAGTGTCAACATGCCGTAACAAAAGTTGCGACGGAGTTATCAAGCCTGACGTCATTTTGTTCCAAGAGTCTCTTGATAAATCAATTTTTGATTATGAAAAGTGGCAGTTTTCTCCAGAAGTGAAAGAAGTTTTGTCCAAATGCGATCTTCTCATTGTGATGGGAACCTCTTTACAGGTGAGTAAAGCATGACATGCAAAGAAATGTTTTTTTTTTTTAATTGTTGAACAACGACGTTTCTGGTTGGTAACAAATTTTTTTATTTTAATTTTGTTCAGGCTTGAAACTTTAGAGAAATGTACAAACTTTTTCCTTAATATGTAACTAACAGGTTCCACCGATAAATCTATTGGTTGAAGAAGTGTCTAATGTTTGCCCGAAACTTCTAATCAACAACCATGCAACAAAATTCTTTGAGACCAACACACAGGCTCCACACAAAAAGATGGTTATGAAAGGTGACATTGATGAATTTTGTACAATCCTGAACAAGATGATTTAAAAATAATCGCTATTGTTTCAACGTGTCATACCCCAAGCATAATATTTGCTGACGTTTTTAATTTTTCGCTAATTAGCCAGTTTTTATTTTGTAAACTCTATATTTAATGGTTTTAGTAAAATAGTTGTAAAGTTAGTTTTCTCTAAAAAAAAATTGTTCCTGGGTATGACATAGACTGCTAATTTATTTTCTTTACCGTTGTGAAAACAAATCTTCTTTTTTAATTAGACGTAAAAATTAAAATGAAGTTATATTTTGCCTAAAATTCTGCCATATTTTGAATAATTTTTCGAAATGAAATTAATATGATGATAAATATGAATGTTAAAATTTTCTAGCTTACAAAATTGTTTTAATTGTGTAGTTTTTAAACATACAGTTAAATGTATGACTTAAATTTAAATTTTTCTAAAATAATTTGCGGTCTTTTTTTATTCCATGGAGTTTCTAGGCACAACTTAGCATTTTTTGTGTTTTTTAGGATAATAAATGTTAGGTAATTTTTTTTTGATTTGTGTCAACTTGTTAAATCGTTGCACAATAAACTGTTTTTCAAATGTGATGATCTCTTTATTTTAAGTCATGGTTAATAAATTAAGTTTTCATTAAACGTTTCTGTAGTAGAATATTAAAGTTCTGTAACTATTGTTCTACTTTAATACAAAACTAGTTGATACAATAGAAAATCATTCTTCGTATTGGATTTTAATAACTATTATCAAACTTAGTAAATGCAAATAATAACTTGAAGGTTTAAACATCAAGTTAAAAATATTTTTGTATTTTAATTTTAAACCTATTTGTAAAAGAACATAAAGAACAACAAAACTATTTCGATAAAAATACTTTATAACTTATGAATGAATAAAAATATGTTTATTATGATCGAGTCATAGATAGTGAATGATTGATATGTTATAGTCGAAAAATTTTAATTATTATTTGAACTTCTCTCTTTATCAGGTCAGATGTGATTGCTTTTTACACATAGAAAAATAGTTAAAGATAGACTTTAACAGACTACTTTAATTATTTAAGTTACTAGATTTTAGAACAATGTTTTCAAAGATTAAATTGAAACAATATAATTATTTACTCAAAATTTAAGACATACTACACTTGTAAGTTCTACTTATTTTATCTTATTTTCTACATATAGTAAGAAAATTTAAAGTTAAAATATACGTCCTAAAGCGAATAAAAGTTCAGAAACCAGATCTTGCTTGGGAGTTTTACTCATTTTTAATTTAGACCAGAGTTTCCCTATGTATTTTTTCCATTTAGCCCCTTTGACGAAATAAAAAAAGAAGCTATGGCCCCCTTTGAAAAGATTTCTCAAAATACTTTCCCTGAATATGCCAAAGACCTTTTTAATTTCCGTCTATAAATTAAGGTCAGCTTCAGTAGTGAGGTTTTGTATTTATTTTTATTTATAATATTGTACTGATAAGGTAAACTGATAAAAGAGCAGCACATTAACATCATCTTAACCTCTACCCCTAACCAGGTTTATTAAAATTTTATAATATACTCTTACCTCTAAACAACCTTACCCAGGAGTGTAACAACAAAATCAAAATTAAAATTATAAAATTAAGCTTATAATAAAGATAAGTGAAAATTTATCCAACCCGAAGCCCATTGAGCTTGCAGATAGCAACAAAACTTCAGCTAAAAACAATAAAACAAAGTTTAAAACGTTATCGAAAAGTATTTAAATTTTTTAACTCTGTATATATTTTTTAATGTTATGCACTAACTTTGATTAAATTAAACCTTTTCTTTGATTAAATCAAATTGACTTTTTTAGAACAAATTTTTATTAAACTTTATTTTAGGTTTGTTTTAGTAAACTTCTATTAGTTTTAATATTCAACACCATAAACATTTCAGGTCAATTACATTTATGCTGCAATAAACATGTAAATAAATGTTTATACGGACACCAAGGGGTAACTTAACTTTACAAACTGTATTAACACGAGCAAAAGTACTTATGAAACTGTGAGTCAAAGTAAGTATTGTTTAATTAACTGTAAAAGAACTAATTAAATTAATGGAATTTATAAAAAAGTTGTCTTCTTCTAAGTAGACTGTAGTTATTTAAATTTATGCAAATTTTTATGCAACAAAATTGAATGATAATAAACGAGTAAAACATTTTTTTGGAATTTTTTTCTTTTTTTTTTTAAACTTGCCAATAATTAAAAATAAGCATTTCCATCGTTCTTTGCGGAAAATTTTATGCTTAAAAACACCAAAAAAGTTATTAAAACGATGAAAAATAAGCAAAATGGAGCTTTAAAACTTCAAAGCTTTGAATTTGAACTATTTAGTTTTTCTAATACCTTTCAAACTTATATGTTTTTGCACTTGAAAGCCACATGTTTGACCAACTTTGAAGTCTTCTACTTTCCATAATTTGGATAAATGTCACATTTCAACACAATTTTCAACTTCTGCTAGAAGCTTCTTGTATCAACAATGGGTAATTTCCAGTTTTGTGATTTTTGTTTCTTTTCAGAGATTTTCAACGCAAATTTGGAGAAATAGTAAGAGATTTCAAACTAACAATGTCTAAGCGTTGACTAAGTAATCGACGATTTTCAAAATGAGAGTTACTATAAAAGAAATGTTAAGCGTATTAATTCTCAATATGAACTACTACATTTTTTAAGAAGTAATTATAAATTAAACATGGACAACTCGAGCAATTCATCTGAAGGAAATGAGAGCATATATCGGCTATAAATTAACTTTGATCCTTTAAAGCAGAAAAGTAACAGATGACTATTGCGTGCTAACTGATGCAACGATTCGAGAGGTACATAACAAGACACGTGACCTGAGCAAACTCATTTGTAAGGCCAACAAGTGTTTGTCGAGCCCGCAGTTTAAACTGGAAAACAAAAGCAGCTCTCGGTTGCTGTCGAAAGCTAGTTTGCGTTTTTCTACTGTGCTTAAAATAGCTGAAGCTTGCAGTAAGATGTTACAAGAGTATGAAAATCATACATACGTAACTAAAGATACTAGTGTCCTTCAAATTAATTGACAGAAAATTTATGCTTAGATATAAGACATTAGAAAACACTGTATATAATATACATTAACATTTCTGTAGACTTAAACCTTGGCTTAAATGGCACTACAAAAATTGTTAATTAAAACTACTCAAATATAACCTCAAATTAGAACGGTAGTTAGTTGTTGTAACGTTATTTGATTTAATTTATCAAAATACAGAGCTTATACCTACCATTACTTATTTATTTTAACACACTTTTATTGTTAAATAAAGTTATATATAATGGTTAAATTCAAAAGATTTTAAAGACTCATAAAGTCTTTAAATGGGATCTTTATTTGAATCGTAATGTTTTAAATTTATAGTTAAATACATATATTATTATAAACCAGCGCAAAAATATGATAATTAATGATTAAGTATTATTAAGATTTGATTGTAATTTTAAAAATAGATTCTTTTATACGCAGCAGTATAATATTTAAGAGCTAATTGCCATATATGTTTGTATCTGTTAGTTTAACTAAGATGCACCTTATCCATTACTTATTATGTACATGTCTTATTTGAAACAAAATTAATAATTTACAATCCAAAAGATAATATCCATATGCAACTAAAGTGTAAAGTTTATACTGTATGAGACTACAGAGGGTCATGACGTAATAATCGTAAGTAGGTGAAAACGAAAAATTTACAAAATTACCTGAAAAATTGTGGACAAAAACGGTATTTTGTAAGTGTCTAATTTAAAAGATGTCCAAGCTTTATTTATACAATTTAAGACTTAAATACTTAATTATGTAAATGGAAATTTTAGCTTAGTTTCTGTCTAAGTGGCATAAACCTTCAACATTCAGTGTTCCTTAGATATACTACTTACAAAAGTATATGGTTCTGTACCATTAAGAATGCAATGTACCAATATTAATAACATATTTTGCACAACCATTGTTTTTCTCTTTCAAGCCTAACGACGCTTAAATGTCAGTAAGTAATCTACTAGTGTAACTCAAACAAATGATACAGTAACTGATCCAAGTAAAACATGAAAATAAAGTTAAGAACCGCTGTTCTAAAGTATAGTTTAGTACTAAACTAAGAATTTATTTGCTGTTTATGAGACTTGGTAACTTGAATTAATATAACTTATTGAATTGCAATAGAATGATACTGATAAAGTAAACTACAACGTAAAACTGTTGTGTTACTTTTTAATAATTCAAATCACTTATAGATATATACTATTAAACATATCTGTAAACAACACTAAAACTTTGTTCAGTCTTTACTTAACTTTGAGCTATAAGTAGAATTAACTTACTTAACAACATACAAAAACAAACAAAACAATAAAGCTAAGGCTTGTTCAAACAATAACATAAATTAGATAGAAGACTTTTATAGGTTAGCTAACTGATATGTCGACTAGTAAATTTATGAGACAAAATACAATAGAACGATATTAATAAACCAAATTACAGTAAGTGAAGTGTTCTATATAGAATAATAAATTGATTGTCTACTGCAAAACTGTACCATTTGGAGTACTACATCAATTTTATATACTATAAAACATAAAACTTTAATGTAATTCAGTTGTTTTTAACATATATCTGGATACTCACAAGCAGGGGCGTCGCGTGGGGTGGCACACTGGAGCTGCAGTCCCACCTATTAAAAAAAAAGAAGAAAAAAGAAAATTTCCCTCTATTTCAGTTTTCCTGCTTTTTTTCATTGAACCTAAGATAAATTTGTTAGTTTTTCAAATTTTACATTCAATTTTCAAATATTCGTTAAATGGCTGGCGCTGCAAGCTAAAACTGTGGGTGCTGCATTTTAAACATATACAAATTTCCTATACAATTTTTAGAGCTGCATTCAATGCAGCGCTGTGTGAAATAAACTGAATATAAAGAATATAGTGAATATGAATACACTGTTAACTAGTTTTTAAACATTAACATTGAAACAACTACTAGATGTAAACAACTTGAATACAGTGAAAGTAAAGTTTAGTTTTTGAGGTGAAAGTTGCAAGATCAAAACCCAGTGGTCAACACATATACAATAAAAAACTATATAAGCCAAAAGTTGTAACAAGTTTTTAAAGGACATTATTAAAAAAATTTAAAAACTCAAGAAATTTGTGTGTGTTTTATTGATAATTCTTTAAAAAATGGTCATTGAATTTTTTTTTCATATATTATAATTTTGTATTCCAGATTACCATAAAGTAAAAGAAAACAAAGGCTACCTATGTTATTTACATAAAATAATTGAATTTCTTTTAAATATAAATAATTTTGTTTTTAGATAATTTTTAGTATTGCAATAAGCAATATGTGGCTAACAAGTTACATGCAAGTTTTAAATGTAACTGCTTTATATTGATAATAAAATTTGCCTAAAAAATAAAAGTTTTCAAGTTGAGAACTAAAACCTAAAGTTTTCTCAACTTAGTGTAAAAATTTTTAGAACAATATTATGATGAAAGATATAAAAAAATATTTTAAACTAAAAACTTTAAAAATTAAAAAAATCTTAATTATTTTGCTAAAAAACTTTGTTAAGATTTGCTGATAATAAAGGAAAAGGTTAGATATAGTGAAATAGTTTTTTTTTTTAATTCCTTACATAAAGAACCTGTTGTTGCCTTAGTTTTATTTTAAGCATTTATTTGATTAATGAAAATTACAAGAACTCTGATACCACTCCATGATCTCTGTATGGTTTGACATGAAATTTAAATTGATATTAAAGCATTTATAAAATAAGTTTATACAGCTTGAGCTTATTTTGTAGACTTTTAAGAAAACTATACATTGTTTTAAATTGCTCTTTGAATTGAATTATGACAAATAGTTAATTAAAGTTGGAGAGCACTAAAATTTTATAATGAGAGGGAAGTACAAACTTTCTTAACAAAATCAAACTAATTTTTTATCTCCAATTTGATTTTTTAGACAAGTACATTAAAGTTTTTAGATAAACTTACTTACACAACAAAAGACAATTCTCATAGTTAAACTTATATC
Organism: Thalia democratica; assembly: GCF_965202585.1. Lineage (NCBI taxonomy): Eukaryota > Metazoa > Chordata > Thaliacea > Salpida > Salpidae > Thalia > Thalia democratica. The sequence continues at coordinate 65,969 of NW_028139416.1, forward strand.
AACCTGTATTAAAACTAACAAGTTTCATCTGTTTATTTTAAATGAAAAAGTTATTTAAGGTATATAAAAGTATATAGAAAGTTTGTTAAGGACATAGGGGGTCTATCATTTTTTATAACAAAAATTAACATTAGAAATTATATGAAAGAGTTACTTATGTATTACAAAATACTTTTCACATTGAAAAAAATAATAATATCAGCTTTAAAATATCAGTACCGTGTAAAAATTTTCACAAATAGTTCAACATAATGAATTCTTTAGGTTGTTATAAAAAATAACAACATGCAAACTACAAATTATAGTGAATGGACTGTGGACCAGCTTAAACGCCTTGATATAGATGCTTTGTCTGAAGTTGAAAAGCTCAAGTTGAAAAACAGCAGACCCACACCAGATATTTCAATACGGAAGAGTGTACATCAACAGGTTTGAAGTTTATTATATAACTAAGCTAAAAGTTTGAACTATATAAAAAAAATTATTATATTTTATAAATGTGTTTGTTACTTAAAATAGAAAAGATATTATGAGGAAAAAGTTATTATGTTTACAAAGATTATTGCAGTTTTAACTAAAGTATTAGCTTTATAACTTAAAGTCTTTAGAGCTAAGATGTATTTGAAACATTGTTTTAGCAAAGGAGAAATTTTTAGAGCTTTTTTATATATTTACTTTTCAGGTATTTATAATAAATATCAGATTTTGTAACAACTATAGCACTTAAATAATGAGAATGAAGAGTTTTTTCTATTAATATAGTGTGTAAATTTATTTTAATTTTCTAAAAAAAGATAGAATTTTGTTTTGTGTTTTTGATTAATATTTATTGTTGTTAAGTATTAAAGTTTATATGTTACTTTAAAACTTTTAATTTTTTTAGTTTGCAAATAGTGAACTACTAAAAATATTTTACTTTATTTTTAATTCTCTGTCCTGAATTCTAATTTTGACTAAACTTTTTTTTTTTCAGATACATTATATGTTTTTAGTTTGTATTTAATTAATTAGATGCTAATGCTTATAGGTTATTTTACAAATTTTAATTTTGTTAGTCAACAAATTGTGAACTATCACATAGATTTTGCTTTGTTTTCAAATTTTGTATATTAAAACTAATTCTGACTTAACTTTAATTATGTTTTTAGTAAAAGTTATTTGGTTTAGATAATAAATTTTTGATCCTAGATAAAAACTTTTTAAGGTTATTTTTCAACTTGTAGTTATTTAGTTTGCAAACAAAGACCTTTTAAACAAATTTTGCTTTATTTGTTTATTATCTATATTGAAAGCTAATTCTGACTAAATTTTGCTTTTTAGTTTTTTATAAGTGATTTTAAATTAATATGTTTCAAAACGTAAGTAGAATTTTATTAAATTTTTTTTAGTATTTAAAACTATTTTAAGAATAATTTTTTTTTTTACTGCTGTAATATTTATAACTTTTTCAAGACCTTTGTGTTGCATTGTAAAAGTTTCAAAAGAAAATTCCTTCTAGTGTGATTTTTTTTTCAATTATAATGTTATTTTTTACTAGTGAAAAATAAGTAGGTAACTCAAAGAAACAAAGTTACTGTTTAAAGCAATTTGTTTTTAGCTGCTTTAAAAGTTTCTTTACTTTTTGAGTTAACTTTATAATCTACAAGAAAGTTATTCATGATATTTTTTGATCCGTAATTTTATTTTGCTAAACATATTTTCTTTTTTTGTTTATATAACCATTGATGCTTAAATAGTTATATACGTAGTTTTTAAATCTTTTTTAAAGTTGTATTGTAAGAAGTTATTTATACATTAAAAATAATTAATTTTTTAATCTGTAAAAAAAAAATAATTTTACTTATATAATTAAATTATGTTAATACACACAAACTTTTTATCAATGTATGATATATTGTAAACTTATGTACTGTATTATGATAAAAATTTTTAGCAACATAGTAATCTATTTCTTTCATAAAGTACTTTTAAACAAATTCCTCATTTGAAATTAAGTATAAAAGTATAAAATATATATTTTGAAGTATATCATGTTTTTTTTTTATATTCATAACAAGAAGCATTTAAAAGACTTTTAGCTCAAAAGTTTCCCTATTTCTCTCTAACTCCTTCAGTTATATTTCAGAGTTTCAAATTAGGGGATTTTTTAAGTTGACAACTCAATCTGCAGCACCCCCTAACAAAAATACTACGCGACGCCACTGCTCACAAGTATATGAGAGAAAAATAACATGCTAAAAGAACGTGCGTAACTACTCGTACATCAAACAAAAAACTAATTAAGTGCCGACCAGCATAAGGACCTGGCCTAAAGGACGGCTTTCGTTATTTGTGCAAAAGTCCCGTGAGCAAGAATTCCTCCTCCGGAGGAGGAGGAATTCGCAGCGGAAGGGACTTATTTTCCGCTTTAAACCTTCATTTTAGTTCAAAGATTTACATTTTTAACCATTAACTAACTGCTTAAACAAAAAGTATTTGTTTATCAAAAAAGAAAGTTTAAATGCAACATCCTAAAAAACAAAATAATTATTAAAAAAATGTTTATTCAAACCGCTTAAAGCACGTTTTTTAATAAAAATATACTATTCATTACAAATATAAAGTTTCATTTAGACCTTAAGTCAAACGAACTATGAGTTACCCCATAATCGAGTATCACAAAATATACATGAAATTTAAATTAAATTACAAACGAAATTCATTCAAACCGCTTAAAGCACATTTTTTAATAAAAATATACTATTCATTACAAATATAAAGTTTCATTTAGACCTTAAGTTAAACGAACTATGAGTTACCCCATAATCGAGTATCACAAAATATACTTGAAACTTAAATTAAATTACAAACGAGATTCATTCAAACTGCTTTAAGCACGTTTTTTAATAAAAATATACTATCTATTAAAAATATAAAGTTTCATTTAGACCTCAATTTAAACGAATTACGAGAAGCTATATAATCAAGCATCAAGATAAAATATACCTGAAATTTGAGTCAAATTACAAACGAGATTCATTCAAACTGCTTTAAGCACATTTTTGATAAAGTTGTGCTAATCATTATAAATATAAATGTAAAGTTTAATTTAGACCTTAAGTTAAACGAACTATGAGTTACCCAATAATCAAGTATCACAAAATATACTTGAAATTTAAATTAAATTACAAACGAGATTCATTAAAACTGCTTTAAGCACGTTTTTTAATAAAATATACTATTCATTACAAATATAAAGTTTCATTTAGACCTCAAGTTAAACGAACTATGAGTTACCCCATAATCGAGTATCACAAAATATACATGAAATTTAAACTAAATTACAAACGAGATTCATTCAAACTGCTTAAAGCACGTTTTTTAATAAAATTATACTATTCATTACAAATATAAAGTTTCATTTAGACCTCAAGTTAAACGAACTATGAGTTACCCAATAATCGAGTATCACAAAATATACTTAAAATTTAAATTAAATTACAAACGAAATTCATTCACACTGCTTAAAGCACGTTTTTTAATAAAAATATACTATTCATTACAATTATAAAGTTTCATTTAGACCTTAAGTTAAACGAACTATGAGTTACCCCATAATCGAGTATCACAAAATATACTTGAAATTTAAATTAAATTACAAACGAGATTCATTCAAACTGCTTTAAGCACGTTTTTTAATAAAAATATGCTATCTATTAAAAATATAAAGTTTCATTTAGACCTCAATTTAAACGAATTACGAGAAGCTATATAATCAAGCATCAAGATAAAATATACCTGAAATTTGAGTTAAATTACAAACGAGATTCATTCAAACTGCTTTAAGCACATTTTTGATAAAGTTGTGCTAGTCATTATAAATATAAATGTAAAGTTTAAGTTAGACCTTAAGTTAAACGAACTATGAGTTACCCAATAATCAAGTATCACAAAATATACTTGAAATTTAAATTAAATTACAAACGAGATTCATTAAAACTGCTTAAAGCACGTTTTTTAATAAAATTATACTATTCATTATAAATATGAAGTTTAATTTAGACCTCAAGTTAAACGAACTATGAGTTACCTCATAATCAAGCTTTCTCGATATAAAAAATATTACCTTGAATTTTCTTTAAATTTAAAACTTTGCAGAAAAACTATAAAAAAGTTTTTCAAAACCGTACAAACAAAAACAAAGTGTAGTTTTATTTTTCTAAAAACATTTGTTGAACTTATAGCATAGTTTGCATAAATACTTAAAAATCATATAAATTATAAAAAATAAATAAATTTTACCAATTAAGAAAGAAATCTACTATGTCACTAATATTTAATAATAAGGAGAATGATACAAGGTCTTTTAGTGTTTTTGTTTTTATGTTACTAAATAAAAAATAATCGTCTAAAAGTATTAGAATAAAAACATTTTTTATTTACTTAGATCTTTAAAACTAGTTAAAGTTTATAGTAAAACAATTTTAAAGACCACAGTAAGAAACAAAACTAAATAGTTAAAAAATAGTGAACATTACAACTAGGAAAACGAACAAGTGGTCTGTTTAACTCATAAGCCAACTGACCTGGTTGGTTTGCGAATTGCTTGTCTACATATGGGTGACTTGGTGCGAAGTGTTGACCATGGTTCGGGTTTTGTGTATACGCATTGGTTATTAAAGAAGGTTGATCATTTTTTTTTGGTTGAAAATGAGTCTTGCTGTTTTGGAGCTGATTGTTACCGGGGAAGTGATTGGTACCAATCAATTGCTGGTTGACCATCATTTGTGGAATCTGTGTCGTGGTCTTTTGTGGATTTTGTCCCATGTTAATTTGAGGGATCTGTCCCATGTTCATTTGAAGGTTATGTGCCATGAGTGATTTGAAGTACTGTTGTTGTGCTGTAAAAACTTCCGCTGGTGTTGAAACTCCTTGATGTTGGGGGTTGAAACCGGTTAGTTGACCCTTAAAGTGTGAGGAAATATTTTTTCTTTATAAAGTAAACAAACTGTTTAACAAACTATTGTTAATTTAAAAAAATTGCGTCCGCAGCAAAAGTTTGTAACTAATCAGAGAACGTAACTAAACGAGAGGTAGCAAAAATACCTACTACACTAGCTGTTTTAATACACTAGCTTATAAGTTATTTGATTAAATGAATTTAAAGACTTTTCCTCTTTTTTTGTTTCAAAAACAACTCACTTAAGTTGTTGTATATGTAAGTAAAAATAGTTTACGTGTAAACAAAGTATACTTTTCTTGCCAACCTCAGATTAAACGTGTCTCGTATGGTATTAGAGAAACACGTTTCTTTAATGCTATGTAAGATAAGTTTAATTTTAGGTAGGCAGGGAACAAAGGCATTTATTGAGTTTAAATGAACTTTTATGTCATTAATATCATGAGGAGTTAAACGTAGTACCTTGTCTGATTTAACGTTTTTCATGTTAGATTTCAGAACTTTTATTGAAAATTTTGTTAACTTTTAAAATTTATTGTACACTTGTGCAAAATCTAATATTTATCTAGTCGTCAAGAAACGTAATTTTACAAAGTCTGAACAAGTATTGAAACGAGTTAGCAATTAAATTAACTTTCAAAAAATGAATTTTGTCAGCTTAACACAATAATAAATTTACAATGTTGAAAATTCAAATTTATATCTTTTTATGAGAATTCTAAAAAGCTAAACTAACATTCTGTTACGGAAATATAACCGCAAGAACGCATTTTTACAATTAAACCGTTTATAATATCTCTTATACAAGCTACTGTTGTACACAGAAAGATTTTAAAATAACTATACTCTTCACTTGAAATACACGTACAAAGATATGGCTGTTTGTTTTGTACAAAACTTTTACGCGAATTTTGATATTTGAAAATCTTTCATTCAAAAGCTGCATAAGCAGATGTACATATTAAACGCAGTTTTTATTTTTGTTGCTTAAATCTAAATGAAAGAAGTAAACTTATTAAACGCTTCGATAATCAGAAAAATTTAAAATATGTTGATAACAAATATTTCTGCCACATTTTAATTTCAGCTTTAAACTTCTGTTTAAATTTAAAGGTTTTTATAAACAGTTAAATGTCTAAAAACCAAACAAACATTAATGTAAAAACTATATAACTTATTTACAACAATAAATGTGTAACACAAGAGTAAACTAACAAATATATTTATTAAAATATAAGTGCACTTTTTCTTTCATTAAATCAAGTTGACTTTTTTAGAACAAATTTTTATTAAACCTTATTTTATGTTTGTTTTAGTAAACTTCTATTAGTTTTAATATTCAACACCATAAACATTTTAGGTCAATTACATTTATGCTGCAATAAACATGTGAATAAATGTTTATACGGACACCAAGGGGTAACTTAACTTTACAAACTATATTAACACGTACAAAATTGTTAATGAAACTGTTAGTCAAAGTAAGTATTGTTTAATTAACTGTAAAATAACTAACTAAATTAGTAGACTTTATAAAAAAGATGTCTTCTTCTAAGTAGACTGTAATTATTTAAATTTATGCAAATTTTTATGCAACAAAATTGAATGATTATGAACGAGTAAAGCATTTTTTTTTTATTTTTTTCATTTTCGTTTTAAACTTGGCAATAATTAAAAATAAGCATTTCCATCGTTCTTTGCGGAAAATTTCATGCTAAAAAACACCAAAAAAGTTATTAAAACGATGAAAAATAAGCAAAATAGAGCTTTAAAACTTCAAAGCTTTGAATTTGAACTATTTGGTTTTTCTAATACCTTTCAAACTTGTAGGTTTTTGCTCTTGAAAGCCGATGAGCATATGTTTGACCAACTTTGAAGTCTTCTACTTGCCATAATTTGGAAAAATGTCACATTTCAACACAATTGTCAACTTCTGCTAGAAGCTTCTTGTATCAACAATGGGTAATTTCCAGTTTTGTGATTTTTGTTTCTTTTCAGAGATTTTCAACGCAAATTTGGAGAAATAACTAGAAATTTCAAACGAACAATGTTTGAGCGTTGACTAAGTAATCGACGGTTTTCAAAATGAGAGTTACTATAAAAGAAATGTTAAGCATAACAATTCTCAATATGAACTACTATATTTTTTTAGAAGTATGGACATGGACAACTCGAGCAATTCATCTGAAGAAAATGAGAGCATATATCGGCTATAAATTACTTTTGATCCTTTAAAGCAGAAAAGTAAAAGATGACTATTGAGTGCTAACTGATTTCGAGAGGTACATAACAAGACACGTGACCTGAGCAAACTCATTCGTAAAGCCAACAAGTGTTTGTCGAGCCCGCAGTTAAACTGGAAAACAAAAGCAGCTCTCGGTTGCTGTCGAAAGCTAGTTTGCGTCTTTCTACTGTGCTTAAAATTGCAAAGTAAGATGTTACAAGAGAGAGAGAGAGAGTATGAAGATAAGATACTAGTGTCTTTCAAATTGTTTGACAGCAAATTTATGCTTAGATATAAGATAGGGGTGGGCAACGTAAATAGTTAAAGGGCCGGATCCGAAAAAATTAGACCTATGTTACAAGAGAGAGAGAGAGAGTATGAAGATAAGATACTAGTGTCTTTCAAATTGTTTGACAGCAAATTTATGCTTAGATATAAGATAGGGGTGGGCAACGTAAATAGTTAAAGGGCCGGATCCGAAAAAACTAGACCTATGCGGGCCGGAGCATTTCGAGTTAGTGATCTACCGGATTCAGCTGGATCCTTTTTAAGATCCGGATCCTAATTTCAAAACATTAACCTGATCCGGCTAAATACTAATTTTAGACATAGATCCGGATCCGAATGGAAGCTAATTTGAAAAAGATTTAGATCCTGCTGGATGCTTATTGATCGGGTATTTCAGAATTTTGAATCAATTTATTAATTACCAAGGTTTTTCAGTATGTAAAATATATTGATGTTTATTAAGTATTCATAACTCTATATTTTTTTTAACTATGGACCAAATTAATACTAGTTTGTCGTATAAAAACAATAACTTACTTAATAAAAGTTACTAGCGCATTATATTTTAAGCTAAAACATCAAATAATTGTTAACTATTCGAAATTATTTAACTTTGGCAATCCTTGGCTGGAGTTTTCATTAATAATATTATTTACAAGTTAATTAACATTACAATATTAAACTACTACCTTTTAATTAAAAAAAAAATAATAAAGACCCATTACATATTTTTGCACGTATATAAGAAACAAAACGACAAATAATTCTGATAAAATAAATAATTTACCATAAAAGCGAATAAAAAATTAAAACATCTCGATGAAACACTTAAGGTTAATCATATATTCAAGTTGTTTAAATCTATTTGCATGACGGTTTGGGAAAATCTGCAAGTTCACTGGAATATTGATTAGGTTTGAAATTAGCTTATCCTTGTTGATGTTTATAGTCGGAAATGTTTGTTTTCAAATGTACGAACAAAACAACTAATTTCATGGTCATATTTTGAAGTTGAGAAACTTTGGCTCGTTCAATCATACATAAAATCTATCTAAAAATCTACTAAAATCAACGAAAATTATATGTAAGATTTAAATTTTCAAATCAACATAAATAAAAAAATAGTTAAATTATTAATAAGATAATAATTTGAAGAAATAAATAGATAAGAAATTAATTTGGCTAAATATTTTAAAATTTTAATTTTCAAAATATCAAACAGTAATGATCAACTTATGAAAACAAACTGAGTTTTGTACTTTAAATATTATTTTATAAAACAATTCATTTAAAATACTTTTATAAAAGTACAAACAAAAAATAACGAAATACTAAAATAAAACAGAGATTAATTTATATTTAAACATGATAACCATATAATTCAATAGACTCTTATATTAAGATAAATTCCACTAATAAAAATATTACTGAACGAAAAAATGACATACAAACTGTCATATTTTATTTTAAATATAAAGATTAAAGAGTTTAAAATGAATAATTACACTAAAAATAAGTCAATAAGTCATTTGTGGGTCATTAAAGTTTTTAACAAATTGTTTGAAATCTGGAAGTATATTTGAAGTAGATATTCTTAGTAATGACTGCAGATTGGTATCAGTAAGGTTTAAACGCAGTTTACTTTTCTTTATATCCATGGTTTAGAATGTTTGTTCGAAAAATATACGTAGACCCAAAAGGAACAAGTAACTTCATTGCCATCTTTTTTAAATTAACAAACTTTGACTTGTTAACTAGGGCATAAAATCTGTCAAATTTTTAAATTTAGAACTTTCCTTACAACTAAGTGTACTGTCACAAAAATGTTTAACAGTTCTAAGTGTATATTACTAAGTGCGTTTTCGGTGTCAAACGTCAACTATGATGATAAAATATCAAATTCTTCTATTAGTTGTTTAAAGTCTGCAAAACGACGACCAAACTGATTATTAAGTGAAACTATTGTCATCAATTGGTTACTACTAAACTTAACCATATAATTAACCAAAAAGAAATTAATACAAAAATCAATAGCAGAAAAGAGTGCAAATTGTAGTTTTAACTTGAAAGACTTTACTAAAATTTAATGTTGAGCAGTTTGAATTAAAATAATTGTCAATGTTTAAAAAGATTATTTTCTACTTTTCTAAACAAGTATAAAAACAACTATCTACACATCTGGGAAAGAGAGAAATTTTTTATGAAAGTCATTATGGTACGTAAGATCATCAAAACTAGTTCAGCAAACAACTGTTTTTGGATAATTTGAGAAAGGATTACTTCAACTGATTCAAAACAGAAAAAGATACTTTAACAAAAGAGTTTTTTTATCACCACAAAAATAAAAACCCAATTTTACAAACTTTTTCAGGGTCAAAGTCTTACATTTTAGTTTTATGAAAATAATTTTAAAAAGGTTTTGTACAAGTTTTGTAATATTTACATTGGCTGGCCGGATTTCATACAAATTTTGAAAAATGCTTAGCGGGCCGGATCATCTACTCGGGGGCCGGATCAATTTTGTCCGCGGGCCGTACGTTGCCCACCTCTAATATAAGACATTAGAAAACATATAATATACATTAACAATCGTGAAGACTTAAACCTTGGCTTAAATGGCACTACAAAAACTGTTATTTAAAACAACTCAAATATAACCTCAAGTTAGAACGTTAAATGTTTGTATCTGTTAGTTTAAGTAAGATACACCTTATCCATTACTTATTATGTACATACAATTAGTCTTATTTAAAACAAAATTAATAATTTACAATCCAAAAGATATGTCCATATACAACTAATGTGTAAATAAAAATTACTAAGTTTATATTGTATGCGACTACAGGGTCATGACGTAATAATTGTAAGTAGGTGAAAACAAAAAATATTACAAAATTACCTGAAAATTTGTGGACAAAAACGGAATTTTGTAAGTGTCTAATTTAAAAGATGTCCAAACTTTATTTATACAATTTAAGACTTAAATACTTACTTATGTAAATGGAGAATTTTAGCTTAGTTTCTGTCTAAGTGGCATAAACCTTCCACATACTTAAACCTTAGATATACTACTTACAAAAGTATATAGTTCTGTACCATTAAGAATGCAATGTACCAACATTAATAACATATTTTACACAACCATCGTTTACCTCTTTCAAGGCTAACGACGCTTAAATCTCAGTAAGTAATCTACTAGTGTAACTCAAACAAATGATACAGGAACTGATCCAAGTAAAACATCAAAAAAAGTTAAGAACTGCTGGTCTAAAGTATAATTTAGTACTAAACTAAGAATTTATTTGCTGTTTATGAGACTAGGTCACTTAAATAATATAACTTTTTGAATTGCAATAGAATGATACTGATAAAGTAAACTACAACGAAAAACTGTTGTGTTACTTTTGAATAATTCGAATCACTAATGGATATATACTATTAAACATATCTGTAAATAACACTAAAACTCTGTTCAGTCTTTACTTAACTTTGAGCTATAAGTAGAATCAAATTACTTAACAAATTACAATACAAACAAAACAATAAAGCTAAGGCTTGTTTAAACAATAACATAAATTAGATAGAAGACTTTTATAGGTAAACTAACTGGTATGTACAACTAGTAAATTTGTGAGGCAAAATACAATAGAATGATATTAATAAACCAAATTACAATAAGTGAAGTGTTATATATAGAATAATAAATTGATTGTCTACTCCAAAACTGTACCGTTTGGAGTACTACATCAATGTTATATACTATAAAACAGAAAACTTTACTGTAATTCAGTTGTATTTAATATAAACATACATCTTGATACTAACAAGTATATAAGAGAAAAATAACATACTAAAAGAACTTGCGTAACTACTCGTACATCAAACAAAAAACTAATTAGGTGCCGACCAGCATAAGGACGCGGCCTAAAGGACGGCTTTCGTTATTTGTGCAAAAGTCCCTGGAGCAAGAGTTCTCGAAGAGAACTCGCAGCGGAAGGGACTTATGCACAAATAACGAAAGCTGTCCGCTACCACTTTAACTCAAAACCCAACTACTTCTTAGAGCTCAGTACCACACTTTTATCTGGTTTGGCTGTCAGGCTTACTAACTGGGCTCCAAGCGTAATTAGGTTTTTAAGAAAAATGGTTGGGAGTAACAGTGAAAAATTTTTCGCCGGCGGAGCCGGCGAAATGCCTTCAAAATAATTTTTTTTATCAATCTCAAAAATTTTCACGCCCATTTTCGATTTAGGGAATTCCCCCTAATGTGAAAATTTGTGTGGGGGGCCTTAATAATTTAGTGCGTACCTTATGCGTGTGCGTATTTCTTAGATCGCGTACCTTACAGACATTAAAAATCACTTTGACGCATTGTAAATTACTACCTGATGTTAAATCATTTTTGTTCATTTTAAAATTCCTTAACTACTTGCATCTTAAGTTGTTCTAAGGTCCGGCTGCAGTTCTAACGTCGCTTCTGATTGGCTAATATATTACAATATTTATTAATTTTAAGTTTGAAGTTATAATACTTGTTTTTCATTTTACTTTTATGTAACTTGGTAATTGTTCTTATTATTATGCTGTATCATCACTTCACCTCATAATGTTATGATTGAAAACATAACCTTACAACTGCAGCCGACCCAATTAAAATATACACATTTTAGCCTAAATTATATTATTCAATTTCTATACTTGCAACTAACATATTTAAATCTAAGCCACCACTGTCAAAAACTCTTCTTGAGTAGCTATTAACCAACAACATAGAGTTGCTATAAAATATAATTACAAAAATATTGAACTGAAAATTCCATTTCTTTTCAAAAGTTTTTGACAGTGTTTTTTGTTTAGATAAAAACGGTTTGCGTATTGTTTATTAATTGTTTAAATAGTCTTCCTTTAGAATTCTTGTGGTGACGTTATCTAACAGTATATCATAAGTATTTATTTTATATGGAATTTAATATATATTGAGATTAGACTAAAAAACACTTAGTTTAATGCTACACATAGTATCAAGTTGAAGACAAATAAATGCTTGTGATTTACTATTTTATAATGTCACAACTAAAATTCCATAAAAAGACTATTTTGAAGTACTCTAAAAAATTAAGTTATATCAGTACAATATAGTCTTTTTATAAAGATAATACATAGTCAGATAACAGTCTGGTTTTTGTCAGCTAGTTACAAGTTTCTTATCATAACTCTATCAATTATAATAACCACTAAATGGTTTTCAAAGTTATAATACACATAAACTTTGAAACATATTATTACTGTTAACTATAATCATTACAAGTGACTGCAACAAACCAGACTCATATCTAACTTAATTATATAAACATACAAAAACACTAAACATCAGGCAGTTGATCAAGCTGCCTGAATGTTGTTTGTGTTCCTATATGTTCAAATGTAAAAAAATAAGTCACTTACACACAAACATTTTACACTATAGCTTTAAGTGCTTAAGGGATATAAACATAATAATAAAACATTTACTTAAACAATTATTAACAATGTGTCTTTAAAAGTGTGCAAAGATTTAAAATTAACTACTTAATTTTCAAACTTGTAGTAACACTTTACAAAATAACAGCTTGATTTTTACCTCTAAAATGATAATTGAACGTTTTACATTGTAATTTCTTTATAAAGATTTATAACAAACAAGTTTTGACATATAGAAAAGCTAATGAAGCTTAATAGTAACATATTTTAGTTACTTTTGCACACTTTAGAAACTCTATAAGATATTTTTTAATCTAAAATTTTCATTGTAATTAATTCTTAGTTTTATGACATTAAGTACCAGGGCTGCCACTTTCAATTCAAAAACTGTACTCATTTAAACCAAATTTCATTTTTACTTGAATAAAATTAGAAACTAAGCACCAAAAGGTGTTAATGTGTTATGTACTTTACTTATTGATTTTGAGCACTAATTTGTAGTATTGATATTCTATATTTACAAAAATAATGACAATATTTTATGAAACAATTAATTTTCAAGTATCTAAAAACACCTGAGCACTACAAAAAATTAAATGTTGGTAACCCTGAAAAATAATCTTATAACAAGCTTATTATCTTATTATTAACTATTTTGTATAACATATAAATCACTTACCTCAATAAGAGCAGTAAACTAAGAACAGACCTGA